>NC_090173.1:8580427-8732927 GCF_024679245.1 Pseudorasbora parva | reverse complement strand
TATATCAATAATATAATTTTATTACAAACATTATTTTACTGCTTAAAATATATCCTGTTTTTCAAATAATATTCTTTGAAATGAATATATAATTATAAATATATTATGTATTAAAGGTATTATTTCCTGCCATTTAAAATACATCCCGTTTCTCAAACCATGATATAATGTATTTCTCAGGATAATTTAGTGAATATAAAGTTCAAAAGAGCAGCTTTTATTCGAAATCGACACGTTTAGTAACATTTTAAACGTCTTTACTGTCACTTTTAAACAATTTAATGCGTCCTTGCTGAATAAAACTATAAATTTCTGTAAACAATAGAGAAAAAAACGCACCGACCCCAAACCTCTGAACGCTTGTCCATCAGTAATTTACACAAATTATGCATATTTATTCCTGAAATATGAAAATAGTAACATAACATTTAAACGCATTTAGTGTTCACATTATGCAAATACATATACAGCTCTGGAAAAAATATAAAAACTACTTAACATTGAAAAATCAATGCAAAACTTACATGAAAAATCAATTCTAAGTGCCTCTTCATTTTCTCCAGAGCTGTATCAATAAATGCGCAAGGAAAAAGTTGTGCTAAATTCTAAATATAGTATTATTATTATTATTGTTGTTATTATTAGTTGGTGATTCAAAAGTAAGTATATTACAATAAATCAATATATCAAACTGAATCTCTAAACAGGGACTTTATCAGGAGTCTCGGCGGTCATTCATCCTCAGAAAGATATAATTAATCGTTGTGTGTGATTTTTTAAGTGTGTGTGTGTGTGTGGTTCTCTTGCTCGGGGTCGCTCGGGCCTTTTGTGGAAAGGCGTCTCCTTCTCCAGTCACAGGATGCCAGATAGCGACTTCCTGTTTGTGGTCTGAGCACTTCCTGCTGCAGAAGCTCAGTTCACACACACACACACACACACACACACACACGTGTCATTGTTCAGAGCATTACAGCCACAGATATACGGCAGAAAGTTACACACATTTCTGATTATATCTATGATTACAGCCACACTCCAGCGCTCATGATGCTCGTCACTGCGCTCAGAGTCAGACACGACTCTGGTCTTATTACGGCGATAGCAGAGGTGTGGACTCGAGTCATGTGACTTGGACTCGAGTCAGACTCGAGTCATGAATTTGATGACTTTGGACTCGACTCGACAAAATGTACAAAGACTTGCAACTCGACTTGGACTTTAACATCAATGACTCGTGACTTCACTTGGACTTGAGCCTTATGACTCGAGAAGACTTGCTACTTTTTGGCCATTTTTCTTTCACACGGCCGCGCTGCTCTCAGAGAAAAAAAGCTGCACCTGTATGCATGCAGAGAGCACGCGCGCTGCCAGCACGAGTCACGACATCCAATCACCGTAGTCCCAAGTTGGTTTGATTCGACAGTATCCATAGCTACCAAGTCCGCGTATAACACGTGACTTTGGGCTTCTCTTTTTGGCAAGTCGCGGTAAAAAATCTCGAATTGCGGGTCGCGGTTTTTTGGGCTTATTTAAAAAAATGTGGTTGCTTGTTAGGAAAATATGACAAGCAACTTCGTTTCTTTACATTTATGGTCGCTGTTTTGTCCAAATACATTGCCTGACACTGTCTTCTCACAGCTAATAGCCATAGTGCAACGATACAAGTGCTGTAGTCATTCGTCCTCATACATCTCGCCTCCTTCCCTTCATTAAAGAAAAAACGCGTTCAACGTGCAGCCATGTGATGTGATGTTATAAATGTAAAGATAGTTCGTAGACGTAAATAGACGAATACATTTTTTTTTTTTTTTTTTTTTTTTTTTTTTACAAACAATGCAACCAGCAGAGATGTACAGAGATGGAGAGGAAACAGGGAGGTGAGCCACCTAATTTAATCTTAAAAATATTTTTTTATAATGTAGGCTATTTATTATGACTATTATTATTTGGCTATTATAAAAATAAAAATAAATAATAAAAAATGTATAGGCTACTAATAATAACAGTAGGTATGGTTCGAATGTATATTATTATAAACATGTCTCTATTGTAGCGCTCTCAGTGTTTTCCTGGGCACTAACTCCCAATCATAGACTGTAAAAAAGTGCATAATAATCCTAAATAGGAGCTATGTGACATTAGTAATTTTCAATACTATTTGAGCAGATTGCACATTGAGATGCAGGGCTTATCCTTTTTATGGTCTATAGTGTGCATGTTCACCACTGCTCCTAATATGTGTGCAATAACTCCGACTGGAGTTACCATATTCCCTCACGTCCCTTTTTCTCTTTTTCAATCTCCAAACCTCTTCTGTTTACAGCCTTTATTGCAACTTGAAGAATTTTGTAAAATCCCATCTCTATTTGCATTTTAAACTCCACGAGATTTCAGTTTAATATGTTGCAGGCTCATTTATTGATAAATTATTGATCATAAATTATACTGATGATAATAAATAATATATAATAATATTGGGCTTGTTTTGGGCCCCCCACCCCTCTGTATTCTTCATACCTGAGAAGAAAATGAAACAGATGTCAGAAAATCCCTTATAGCCTCACGCTGTATTTGAAACTACTCTTTACTCATATCAGTGTTGTTGTGTCAATATTCATTGTCTATTATACACTACGGTATACGATAATATTTCAGTTTCAGTGTATGCAATATTAAGAATATTTTCACTGCTTCAAAAGTCATAAGAAAGCCCTTTCCCTCCAGAAACTGAAGTCATATGCTTTATAGCAGTGGTTTTCAAAGTGGGGACGGGGACCCCTGGGTGCCGCGAGGGGATGCTAGGGGGGCCATGGCAAGCTGGCATAAAAAGTATAGCAAAACAAAATAATTTAATAAATTAAATTATTAAAGTAAACCAAATTAAACCAAAAATAAGCTAAACAATATTCCCATAATGGCCCTAAGTTTAGGCTAAAAGGACCCATATCTATTTGAAAGTTGAACTGTTTTGCAATATGAGGTCAACACAATACAGGACTGAAGCTGCTGTGCATTGTTCTAGTGCAATATGCTGTTGAAATACAAGCATTTTCTGTGAAAATTTACATTTTCTATTTTTTTACTGTTTTTGCTTAATGTCATTGTATAAAAAGAGGTTTAAGTAAATACAAATCTTACAGACATACATGATTTGTATAATTTTATTTCTGTGGTAAGATGACTTGAAGTGACTCGAAACTAAAATGGTAGGACTTGGACTCGACTTGAGACTTGTTGGCTTTGACTTCTGACTCGACTTGAGACTTGACTCATCTTTGACTCGACTTGACTCGGGACTCGAGGGCAAAGACTTGAGACTTACTTGTGACTTGCATAACAATGACTTTGTCCCACCTCTGGGCGATAGTGACCAATCGCTTCACAGCATCATCGGCGAATAAGAAAAAAATCAAGAATGGAGAATAAATTTTTTTTAAAAAATTAAATATATATATATATATATATATATATATATATATATATATATATATATATATATATATATAATATAAATAATATAATATAATATAATATAAATTTAAAATTAATTCATTTTAAATGACTCTTTCCTGTCAAATAATCTCTCAAAATATACAAAATACGTCCTGTTTTTCAAACAAACAAACAAACAAACAAGAATAAAATAAAATAATTGTATATGATTTATAAAATATATATTTCTTGCCAAATGATCCAAATACTTAATTATTACCCTGCTTTAAAAAATATTAAAATGAATTAATTTTAAATGTATATATATTTCTTCTCCATTCCTGATATTTTATTCGCCGGTGATGCTGTGAAGCGATTGGTCACTATCGCCGTAATAAGACCAGAGTCGTGTCTGACTCTGAGCGCAGTGACGAGCATCATGAGCGCTGGAGTGTGGCTGTAATCATAGATATAATCAGAAATGTGTGTAACTTTCTGCCGTATATCTGTGGCTGTAATGCTCTGAACAATGATACGTGTGTGTGTGTGTGTGTGTGTGTGTGTGTGTGTGAACTGAGCTTCTGCAGCAGGAAGTGCTCAGACCACAAACAGGAAGTCGCTATCTATTATCTATTAATTAAATTTGAATTAAATTCATTTTAAATGACTCTTTTCTGTCAAATAATCTCTCTCTATATATATTATGCATCCTGTTTAATGTCCAATATCACTGAAATTACTGGGATTTTACACATGAAACAAAAACTAGTACATTACAAAACTAATAGATCTGTTTATTTTGGATTTTGAGATTTCCATCTAAAACGTAACGTGAATATCAATGAGACGGGTGGTGCTGCTTTATAAGAGTGGGCTTTATAAACACTAGGTCATCTTTTCACGGACCACTAGTGGTTGATTTAAGAATTACTGGTCTAATGTGATCTCTCTCTCTCTCTCTCTCTCTCTCTCTCTCTCTCTCTCTCTCTCTCTCTCTCTCTCTCTCTCTCTCTCTCTCTCTCCATCAGACCGTGAGGACCAATCGATTCTCTGCACGTGAGTCACATGATCTTGCATGAGTTTTATGATTAGGATTTGTCCATGAACGCTTGATTTCTCACTCGTGTGTGTGTGTGTGTGTGTGTGTGTGTGTGTGTGTGTCTGTGTAGGGGCGAATCAGGAGCCGGAAAGACAGAAAACACCAAGAAGGTCATTCAGTATCTGGCTCACGTGGCCTCGTCTCACAAGACCAAGAAAGACCAGGTTAGTTCTGGAGTGTGTGTGTGTGTGTTCTCCACCCTGCTCTTTCATCTGCTATCTCGGATCAGATCAGAAACGGCCCAGTCCAGGGCATTATCAGTGCTGATGTCACTTCCTCCTCCTCCTCATGATGATGTCAGAGAGCTTACAAAAAATTATTATTTTTTTTTCAACAAATTGTGAGTGAAAGGAGGCGCGTAACCCTCAGGAAATTACACTATTACAATAATACTAAATAAAATTAACTAAATATTCATGTTTTATATATACTTTTATTTTGGGCCATATTTCGAGTCCGATGTACAACTTTAACAAAATTTATATTTATTTATTTGTAGCTCAACGCATTTTAACATTGTAGTTGTTTTTACGATTTGTAATATATAATGTAAAAAACGAATACATTTAATTATACAATAAATACATAAATATAATCTAAAAAATATTATATATATATATACATATATTAAATATGTTTTTAGATTGTATTTATCTTATAATTAAATGTATTCATTTTTTAAATTGCATTTAATTATTTTTGCATTTATATTTATTTATTCTTAGCATATTGTGATTGACATTAAATATATATCAAATTAAGTGATGATTCATTCATCACCCGAGACAAACATATGCAAATATAATGTCATTTATTGGATGTTTTTTTTTTTATTATATTAATAAATATTATTTGAATATTGCCATGTATTTAATATAAAAATAAACGAAAAGATATATAAATGATGTATTTACTTACAGCAGTTATTTTAGCCTATTGTAATATACATTACTCTTTCGATTGTGTAGCGGTTGCAGATCTTAGTTTTTGATAGGTTTAGTTCTCGACTAGCGCAGGTTTGCTAACACGCTCGATTGAAAGGAATGAGTGTTTTTGGAAACAACATGAGTGTATTTTTCCGAGGATCCTGATGTTTTTTTTGTGTCAGTCCTCCTCATGATGGTGTGGATCTGGATAGTGTGTGTGTGTGTGTAAGTTGATGGTTTGAGTGTTTTTCTCTTTGTACCAACAGAGCAGCTCCATCCTGTCACATGTGAGTCTCATCATCTCTCCATCTGTCTCCCTCCGTCTCAAATCTGTCATTTATTTTATTATTTTACCCATCCTTCATCCCTCATTCGCTGCTGGGTGAACAAATGCAGCCCGACACACAGCCGTTCAGACGCACGACCCTGAGAACCAGCCGATCACACAGAAAAGCAGATCATTTGGAGAACTAATGATTGGCTGTGTGTGTGTGTGTGTGTGTGTGTGTGTGTGTGTGTGTGTGTGTGTGTGTGTGTGTGTGTGTGTGTGTGTGTGTGTGTGTGTGTGTGTGTGTGTGTGTGTGTGTGTGTGTGTGTGTGTGTGTGTGTGTGTGTGTGTGTGTGTGTGTGGATCATAAGAGTGTGTTCAGTGTGGAGGTGTCTCTGCTGTGTGATCTGATTGGGCTCTCAGTGTCATCCGTCTGAACCCCACGCTGCATCCGTCTGTCTGTGCGCTCATGGGATCTGGGTTTGAAACTGCTGTGTGTGTGTGTGTGTGGGCATGTTTTTGTGACATATCAGGACACAAATGTGTATAATGCCATGGGTCTGACACAGGTATTACAGGAGAGGGTGAAATATGAGGACATTACCCATGTCCCCACTTTACAAAAGGCTTATAAATCACTAGGTTTAGGGGCAGTGTGTGTGTGTGTGTGTGTGTGTGTGTGTGATGGGTAGGTTTAGGGGCAGTGTGTGTGTAAGTGTAAGGGGATAGAAAATACGGTTTGTATAGTATAAAAACCATTACGCCTATGGAATGTTTTTGTGAAATAAAAGGACAAACGTGTGTGTGTGTGTGTGCGCTTGTGAGAGAAACGCAAACCTCACGCTGCTGGAATGTCCTGGTGTGTTTTAACGAGACTCGCTTTACGAGGGCATGAGAAGCGCTTTACACAGAGATCTCACTCATGCTTACATGATCAGAACAGCGCTGCTTCATGGAAACATCTGAAACATCTGTGAACATTCGACAGATATCGCATCTGATCCACTTCATCTGTGGTAAACACTGCACCAGCGTCACTACAGGAAACCCAAAGTGTTTTTAAATCCCGCCCCGACTGCAAGCGGCAACTCTCGCCGATCGGCTACATCAGAGCGAATGGATTAGGCCCCGCCCCCTTCGAGGAGGGTCTTCTGATGTGGGTGGAGTTTAGTCCATGTAAATGAGGTGGTTACAGAGTAAATTGATTAGGCCCCGCCCCCTTAGAGGAGGGTCTTCTGATGTGGGTGGAGTTTATTCTATGTAAATAAGATGGTTACAGAGCAAATTGATTAGGCCCCGCCCCCTAGGAGGAGGATTTTGTCTGATGTGGGTGGAGTTTAGTCCATGTAAATGAGGTGGTTACAGAGCGAATGAATTTGGCTCCGCCCACTGGATGTTCATCCACCCATAAGTAGCTCAAATGGACAGTTTACATGCGTATAATTAACGTAAGGTTATTTAGATGTTTTTAATTGACGACTCTAAGAACTTCACATTCCTTTGCCAGAACGTGAATACATTTCAATCCTCATTTCAGTTGAAGTTTTGAGTTTTATTGTGTTGTTGCCACCAAATGTGCTGCGATTATTGTTAATATTCTGAATTTGTTTTTATTTAATTAAATTTTTTCAGGTTTCTGTTTCATTCTGGTTGAAGTTTTAGTAATTTTGTTGTGTTTTGTCAAAGCAACAAAAAACATTTTTATGGTTTTTTTAAATTCATATTTTGAATTGGTTAGTTTTGATTTTTCAGTTTTTATTTGAGTTAGTTTTAGTCCAACTTGTTAGTTTTGTTGTGTTTTTGTTACAGAAAAATATACTATTATAGTTTTTTGTAATATTTTTGAAAAAGTTAATTTTTTATAATTCAGTTTTTATTTTAATTTAAGTTTGTCATTTTTTTCTCCACACCATTGTAGTGTTTATTAGTTTTCGTTTTTAAATTCATTATTATTTGAAATGGTTTTCCGTTTATTTTTCAGTTGTATTTTGTCATTTATTTTTTAATCAAAATGTATATTTAGTTTTTATTTAGATATCAGTTTTAGTTTTGGCCATTCCACAACAAACTGAATGTTTTATATTTTTTTATTTCATTATTTATTTCAATATTTTGTGTTATGGTTTTAGTAATTCGATAGTAATCCAGGTAAGAGTTTAAAGTGTGTGTGTGTGTATGGCGAGTGCTTTGTGTTCAGAGGTGACGGGCCGCTCACTTTGCTGGTGTTTGGGTTTGGGGATCACGCTTCACCTCGTCTCTGTGTGTGTGTGTGTGTGTGTGTGTGTGTGTGTGTGTGTGTGTGTGTGTGTGTGTGTCAGCTTAGCTTGTGATGTTTGTTTGGTTGGGCAGCTTTGCTTCGCCAGCTGTTCCTCACAGTGATTGGTTGGTTTGAAGTGACCCGAGCTCAGATCAGATGTGTGATGGTGTGTGTGTGTGTGTTTGAGCGCAGGGCGAGCTGGAGAAGCAGCTGCTGCAGGCCAATCCCATCCTCGAAGCCTTCGGCAACGCCAAGACCGTCAAGAACGACAACTCCTCTCGCTTCGTAAGATCTCACGCTCACACACACAACGGCTGTTGGTTCAACAATTCAGACACAAGTTTACATGGATGCATTAATACACTCATTCATAAAAATGCTAACATTGTGCTAAATCATGTTATAACATTTTTAAATCATACTAGAAACATGTTAACAACGTGCATTAAAATGCTAGCAACATGTTAAATTATGCTACAACATGTTAGCAACTTTATTAAAACATGTAAGCAGTGTGTTAGATGTTAATAACTTTTTTTTTTTTCACTAAAATCTTAGTTTCAAGCTTTTCAAAATAATTTTTCAGCCAATAATCAAACTTAACTCGTTTAGTTCCTGTTTTAAAACGGGAACTAAACGAATGCATTTTCAAACCATGTGCCTATTAAATGCGCTAGTTTGAGCATTTAAACGCATTTCTTTATTGACACGTTTATGGTTGATTTATTAACTCCACACAGTTCGACTCTAAGTGTGTGTGTTCATCTTCTGTCTTTTCTGTTTCAGGGAAAATTCATCAGAATCAACTTTGACGTTAACGGCTACATCGTCGGAGCCAATATTGAAACCTGTATCTTTATGAGCTCGTTAGCTCGTGATGATTTAAAAAGGGCTAACTCATTGTGAAAGTATATTTAGGAGGTTTATAACATTAGCATGACTTGTTTTTAAAGGTGTCATGAACTGGCTTTTTAATTTTTTTAGACTGTTTGAGGTCAACTAATGACGTTCGCATGGTTTTTACATTCAGAAACATAACTAATCAGTAATAGGTTATTTTCTACACTGGTTTTGAGGCTCTCTCCTGAACGCTGGGTTTTGATGGTCGTGTCACTGGAGACTTGGAAGTAAACGCCCACGGCTAGGATTGGATAAGATTTGCATATTTAATGAGCTTCAGCTCCGCTGTCAGTTCAGGGAGGCATAGTTTTGAAAGCGGCGCCGGAATGATTCTCTCACAGGGCTCGCAAGCGTCCTTATCAAACAAACACAATGATTTCTCATCCACCCGTTTTTGATTTATTTGTTTATTACTTGGCCCGCCCGATCGGAGGATATAAGCGCGAACCGCACACACACTCATGCGCGGGAGTGCTCTTCAGATATCAAGTCAAGAGAGTGAATATTAACAGCGCAGATCAATAAGGAATATTATTTCACTATTTGAGATTCACCGGCCTGCCGAGAGGCTTACATTTTGGTAGCCCGTCTGGAAAACACACAGCCCTGAGACGTGCCCCCTGGCCCAGATCATTATTCGTTGGTTTATTGCGATTCGGGATGCGATCGGACATGTAAAGGATTCTCCAGCCTGTGACAGCGTACTAAAGGTATGTTCTGTTAGACACATGTACATAATCAATAAAATCTCTAACATTGCAAAACTATCACATATAAAGACATGTTTTACTCACGTAAGTGTGTTGCACATTCCTGTCGTATCCATTATAGAAGGCACAGTATTGTGTTTTAATCTCAATATGTCTGCAAATCCAGTGTCGACCTGGGTCTTGTCTACAAAAGATTATCTTGCTATCTGCGGCATGTTTTTTGTTCGTTTAGCTGCACGAGTCGAAGGGCGGGGCTACAGAAGCAGGTGGCCGGGGCTACATATGCAGGCGTACACATTTAACTATAGAGTTGGTGGGCGGAGTTACAGAGGCAGGTGGGCGGGGCTACCTACGTAGGCGTACACATTTATCTGTAGAGGCGGCGTTTCGCTCTTCTAATACGTCATTGATTTGAGAGCCTCGTTTTCTGGGCCTGGTGTCTATAAAAGCTTTTCTTTGACCAACAAGGAAGTTTTCAGCTCTGAAACTTACAGGATAATCTTATATTACCATCACCTTTTATATATCAAAGGCTCAAGGGAAAGTTGATTCCTCAATTCATCAGCCCTTTAATGCTAAACACCATCAGGCTAATGAGCGTTTCTGTGACTGTATGTAAAGCATGAGGCGAGAGCTGAGGCTCTTTCTGATTGGCTGTTGGCATTGTAGCCTGGTAAAAGCCTGCATCCGTGTGTCCGTCCTTGACTCCGAGCGTCAGACCTGCTGGAAAAGTCCCGTGCGATCCGTCAGGCCAAAGAGGAGCGAGCCTTCCACATGTTTTACTACATGCTGACCGGCGCGGGGGACAAACTGCGCTGTGAGTGTCTCTCGCTTATGCTTATGAACGACTCTAATCTTGGGCTTTTCCAGTCAAACACTCATTCGGTCTCTTTGCCCATCAGCCGAGCTCTGTCTGGAGGGGTACAACAAGTACCGCTTCCTGTCCAATGGGAACGTGACCATCCCGGGACAGCAGGACCGAGACATGTACCTGGAGACCATGGAGGCCATGCGGATCATGAGCATCGCTGAGGAAGAGCAGATCGGTGAGTGTGTGTGGGTGTGTGTGTAGGGGTTGCACCGACTAATCGACCACTTGACCTTAATGCTGTGTAATGTCATCTTTATTGTGCTACTTTATCTGTATCTTATTCAGAACGAGCAGAAATTTGTGAGAAATATAACGACAGTAAGACAAAATAACTGATACAGAAGCTGTTATGTAGGAGTAATAACCTTATGAGCAGCGCTGTGTCATATAGCTGTAGCTGTGCACAAGAAGACCCGCGTTCGCGTCTCAGCTCAGGCTTATTTGTTCATTAATGACGGCAGCAGCGACTAGTCGACTTTCATCACATAAATGTCGACTTAAGAAATTCAGAAGTCGTTCAACCCCTAGTGTGTGTGTGTAACGGTGTGTGTGCCGCCCCCTGCAGGTCTGCTGAAGGTCATGTCGTCTGTGCTGCAGCTGGGGAACATGTCCTTCAAGAAGGAGCGTCACTCGGACCAGGCCTCCATGCCTGACGACACAGGTGAGCACACCGCGGTTTATCCGCCGCAAAATGGCCGCCAGGGGGTTCATTAGCTGGACCGTCAGCCGATAGCAGGCCACGGTGGATCTAGTAGTGTTAAGGCCTAGAAGTGTTAAGCTATTATAGTAGTTAATACTATTTTGAGTTAGTTTCTATTTTTATAATTTTTAATATTGTCTTTTAGTCTTTAATATTTTATTTTTAGTATTTTTTGTTGTCTTTATTAATAGTTTGAATAAGTTTATTTTTATATTATAGTATTTATTCATATTTTGAATTTGTTTTTATTTTTTTCTTATAGTATTTATTGATATTTTTAATTGTATTTTAGTACTTTTTTGGTCTATTAATATTTTGAGTTAATGGTTATTTTCATATTTTATTATAGCATTTCATATTTTGATTTTGTTTTTATTTTTAGTATTTAATTTTTTAGGTTTATTCATATTTTTAATTTAATGTTTATTTTTTAAGTAATTATATTATTAATTCATATTTTAAACTATTTTTTTTATATATTTTTCTGTATTTTACATTTTATATTCGATTTTAGAACCTTTTTGGTCTATTAATATTTGAGTAAATGGTTATTTTCATATTTTATCATAGCATTTATTCTTCATTTTATCTTTTTTAATTTTAATTTTTACATTTTAATGTTGTACAACAGTATTTATATTTTAAATGTTTTTTTTTAATAATATTTAAACATTTTCATTTTCATTTTATTTTAGTTAGTTTTAGGAATCTTGTGTGTTTTTGTAGTTTTGTTTTCTAAATATTTCTAATGTTTTAAAAAAACTTAACTTGCATTTATTTACAACATTTCTGTTATTTTAAGTATTAAGTTTTGTTTGGTAATTTTAGTGAAGTTAGAGTTTATTTTATTTCACAAAAGGCCAAGCAGGTTAGCACAGGTAAAGCAGTGTAATGCGAGTGTGTCTGTAATCGGCTCTCGCGTCTCCAGCCGCTCAGAAGGTGTGCCATCTGATGGGCATGAACGTGACCGATTTCACGCGGGCCATCCTCTCGCCCCGGATCAAAGTGGGCCGAGACTACGTGCAGAAGGCCCAGACGCAGGAGCAGGCGGAGTTCGCGGTGGAGGCTTTGGCCAAAGCCACGTACGAGAGGATGTTTCGCTGGCTGGTCATGCGCATCAACAAAGCCCTGGACAAGACCAAACGCCAGGGCGCGTCCTTCATCGGCATCCTGGACATCGCCGGCTTCGAGATCTTCGAGGTACGGACAGATAGTTCACCAAAAATGAAGTGTATGTCATTAACTCCTCACCCTAATGTCGTTCCTTACGGGTGAGGAACGACATTAGGCGGGGGAGTTAATGACATTTCATTTTTGGGTGAACTAACCCTTTAATGTTATATTTTATTTTAAAGATGACATCTTACAATCTAAATAATAGTACTCCTTCTCAAAGGTACATGCAATTCATTTAGCAGATGATTTTATCCAAAGCGGCTCACAAATGAGGAATGCAACAGAGCGATTTCTCTTGTCTACAGTGAGATTACCCACAGTTCCTAGCGGTCGTTAACCGTGTCTGTGTTCCCCTCCGCAGCTGAACTCATTCGAGCAGTTGTGCATTAACTACACCAACGAGAAGCTGCAGCAGCTCTTCAACCACACCATGTTCATCCTGGAGCAGGAGGAGTACCAGCGCGAGGGCATCGAGTGGAGCTTCATCGACTTCGGCCTCGACCTGCAGCCCTGCATCGAGCTCATCGAGAAACCCGTGAGTGTCCCTCCGCCAATCACGCGGCTGTTAGAGCCATCACCTGACTTACAATGGAGTCGTTTCCATGTTTAAGATTCGGGATCGAATCCGCCAATCACACGACTGCTAGAGCCATCACCTGACTTACAATGGAGTCGTTTTCAAGTTTAAGATTGGGAATCGAATCCGCCAATCACGCGACTCCTAGAACGATCATGTGACTTACAATGGAGTCATTTTTACGTTTAAGATTGGGAATCGAATCCGCCAATCACGCGACTCCTAGAACGATCATGTGACTTACAATGGAGTCATTTTTACGTTTAAGATTGGGCATCGAATCCGCCAATCACGCGACTCCTAGAACGATCACCTGACTTACAATGGAGTCGTTTTCACGTTTAAGATTGGGAATCGAATCCGCCAATCACGCGACTCCTAGAACGATTATGTGACTTTAAATTGCGTCGTTTTCACGTTTAAGATTGGGAATCGAATCCGCCAATCATGCGACTCCTAGAACGATCATGTGACTTACAATGGAGTCGTTTTCACGTTTAAGATTGGGAATCGAATCCGCCAATCACGCGACTCTTAGAACGATCATGTGACTTACAATGGAGTCGTTTTCACGTTTAAGACTGGGGATTGAATCCGCCAATCACGCGACTCCTAGAACGATCACGTGACTTACAATGGAGTCGTTTTCACGTTTAAGATTGGGGATTGAATCCGCCAATCAAACGGCTGCTAGAACGATCACGTGACTTACAATGGAGTCGTTTTCACGTTTAAGATTGGGGATCGAATCCGCCAATCACGCGACTCCTAGAATGATCATGTGACTTTAAATTGCGTCGTTTTCACGTTTAAGATTGGGAATCGAATCCGCCAATCACGCGACTCCTAGAACGATCATGTGACTTACAATGCAGACGTTTCCATGTTTAAGATTGGGGATCGAATCCGCCAATCACACGACTGCTAGAGCCATCACCTGACTTACAATGGAGTCGTTTTCATGTTTAAGATTGGGCATCGAATCCGCCAATCACGCGACTCCTAGAACGATCATGTGACTTACAATGGAGTCGTTTTCACGTTTAAGATGGGGGATTGAATCCGCCAATCACGCGACTCCAAGAACGATCATGTGACTTACAATGGAGTCGTTTTCATGTTTAAGATTGGGGATTGAATCCGCCAATCACGCGACTCCTAGAACGATCACGTGACTTACAATGGAGTCGTTTTCACGTTTAAGATTGGGGATTGAATCCGCCAATCAAACGGCTGCTAGAACGATCACGTGACTTACAATGGAGTCGTTTTCACGTTTAAGATTGGGGATCGAATCCGCCAATCACGCGACTCCTAGAATGATCATGTGACTTTAAATTGCGTCGTTTTCACGTTTAAGATTGGGAATCGAATCCGCCAATCACGCGACTCCTAGAACGATCATGTGACTTACAATGCAGACGTTTCCATGTTTAAGATTGGGGATCGAATCCGCCAATCACACGACTGCTAGAGCCATCACCTGACTTACAATGGAGTCGTTTTCATGTTTAAGATTGGGCATCGAATCCGCCAATCACGCGACTCCTAGAACGATCATGTGACTTACAATGGAGTCGTTTTCACGTTTAAGATTGGGAATCGAATCCGCCAATCACGCGACTCCTAGAACGATTATGTGACTTACAATGGAGTCGTTTTCACGTTTAAGATTGGGAATCGAATCCGCCAATCACGCGACTCCTAGAACGATTATGTGACTTACAATGGAGTCGTTTTCACGTTTAAGATTGGGAATCGAATCCGCCAATCACGCGACTCCTAGAACGATTATGTGACTTACAATGGAGTCGTTTTCACGTTTAAGATTGGGCATCGAATCCGCCAATCACGCGACTCCTAGAACGATCATGTGACTTACAATGGAGTCGTTTTCACGTTTAAGATTGGGAATCGAATCCGCCAATCACGCGACTCCTAGAACGATTATGTGACTTACAATGGAGTCGTTTTCACGTTTAAGATTGGGGATCGAATCCGCCAATCACGCGACTCCTAGAATGATCATGTGACTTTAAATTGCGTCGTTTTCACGTTTAAGATTGGGAATCGAATCCGCCAATCACGCGACTCCTAGAACGATCATGTGACTTACAATGCAGACGTTTCCATGTTTAAGATTGGGGATCGAATCCGCCAATCACACGACTGCTAGAGCCATCACCTGACTTACAATGGAGTCGTTTTCATGTTTAAGATTGGGCATCGAATCCGCCAATCACGCGACTCCTAGAACGATCATGTGACTTACAATGGAGTCGTTTTCACGTTTAAGATTGGGAATCGAATCCGCCAATCACGCGACTCCTAGAACGATTATGTGACTTACAATGGAGTCGTTTTCACGTTTAAGATTGGGCATCGAATCCGCCAATCACGCGACTCCTAGAACGATCACGTGACTTACAATGGAGTCGTTTTCGAACGATCACGTGACCTTCAGTTGAGCTGTTTCCATGTTTAAGATTTGGAATCGAATCCGCCAATCAAGTGACTCCTAGAACGATCATGTGACTTTCAATGGAGTCGTTTTCACGTTTAAAGGCTAACTTCATGAATATCGAATGTTAAGAGTTTTATCTCTAAAAACAGATCAGCTTATAGCGCCTGTCTATGGGGCACAGAGTAAGTGAAATTAAATCGCTAGTTAATACCACTAACAAGGCTTAAAATAGCCACACACTAACACGGCAGCATAATGAGGGTCCCTACATGCAAACCGAAGCATTGAGAACTTTGTAAGAGTACAAACAGTTTAATAAGAAGATACTTTATAAAGACAGTGCAGTACGCGTTTACAGACGGCAGCCATCTTGGAAAACAGTCTCGACGAGATGCTAAGTGATGAACTGTGACCTGGAGTCTCATATGGGACGCCTTCTTCCCTTGTAGTTAGTCAAACATATATTTTAATAAACGGGTATAATTCATGCATTTCCATGTAATTAGATTTCACAAACTTAATTCCTATCGATCAGCTCACTTAGCACAGCGTTCGTGGCTCGACTCGTCGGTTTCCAAGATGGCGCCTGTCCGTGAACGCGTAATGTACTCCTAAAAGTCAAAGCACAAACCTCATTTAAATCACCAGATCACATTTAGTTTTAGTAGTATGATTGTTCGATGCATTTTAGACTGTTTATTCTTATATGTAAGTGGATTAATCGTAAGAGAGGCGGGACAGATAATGCCTATACTGGAAGCGCGAGTAATGCACGAGGAAAAACGATTACCAAGAGTTTCAGTTGCACGATTACATTAAACGACTATATATAATGTTGAATATAATTTATAATAATGCAATGGGGGATTATTTGTGGGTCCTGATGATGATAATGCACTAATAATAATGATAATATTTAGTAAAATAAATAAAAAATCTTAAAATATCAGGATACATATCGTATTGTGAGTTCAGTATCGCGGTTCATATCGGATCGTGACACGAGTGTATCCTTACACCCCTAGTTTTAACGTGTAGACAGATCGTGATGTTTAGGAATCGAGAACGTGACGGTCCTAAATCCAGTTAGATTTCCACCATGTCCTCTGTTGATCTGTGTGTGTGTGTGTTTCCAGGCGAGTCCACCGGGAATCTTGGCTCTCCTGGACGAGGAGTGCTGGTTCCCCAAAGCCACGGACAAGAGCTTCGTGGAGAAGGTCCTGCAGGAGCAAGGCACGCATCCCAAATTCCACAAACCCAAGAAACTGAAGGACGAGGCCGATTTCTGCATCATCCACTACGCTGGAAAGGTGCTGACGCGCTCCTCTGCTGAGCCCACGGGCGATCTGAAGCATGACTGGGAACATTAACCGTGTGTGATTGTGTTCCTCAGGTGGATTATAAAGCGGACGAGTGGCTGATGAAGAACATGGACCCGCTGAACGATAACGTGGCCACTCTGCTCAATCAGTCCACAGACAAGTTCGTGTCCGAGCTGTGGAAGGACGGTGAGTCGATAGCGGCGGTTAAATGAATATTAAAGGGTTAGATCACCCGAAAATGTAAACTCTGTGATTAACTCCTCCTGTGGTTGGACACCCGTCAGACCTCCGTTCATCTTTACACACAGATGAAGATATTAGTGTTGAAATCCGATGGCTCAGAAAGGCCTTCATTGACACCAATGTCATTTCCTCTCTCAAGACCCATAAAGGCACTAAAGACGTCGATACAAAGCCCATCTCACTACAGCGGCTCTACAATCATTATGTGCAAAAAAACAGCTAAATAACGACTTATATAGTAATGGGCCGATTTTAAAACAAAGATTCAAACCGTAATGAAACAGTGAATCGATTCATGATTCGGATCGCCAAAGTCACATGGGCTGCGTCCGAAACCTGGAAAATGCTGCCTTTGGAGGTCACATTTGAAGGCATCAAGCCACGTCCGAATCTAATGTTAGCTTCACTTCCGGTCTCCTGAGACCTTCATCTGATTGGGTTTTGAAGTTATACATCTGTCCTTCACTGCCTTTGAATGAAAAACACAGGATTGTGGGATATCAGAGACAGTAGAGCTGTGGAATAAGATGGCATCCGAAAGTTGCGTTTGCTGCTCAGTTTGTGTGTAAATGAATGTTTTTTACCAATATTTTACACTTCTCATGTCATTTCTAGCGAGAAATGGCGAATGTAGTGATTCAATATGTGTTTAGTCCTGAGAGACCTTCATCTGATCGGGTTTTGAAGTCATCATACATGTGTCCTTCACTGCCTTTGATATCCCACAATCCTGTGCTTTTCATTCAGTGACCGTAGAGCTGGGGAAATAAGATGGCATCCGAAAGTTGCGTTTGCTGCTCAGTTTGTCTAGCGAGAAATGGCAAATTCTCACCAAAGCTTGCTCTCTTTTGCTGTCGATCATTAACCTGTGGCAGTGGCTCAGTGGTTCATGTAGGTTGTCTACAAACCGGAAGGTTGGTGGTTCAATCCCCGGTTCCACCTGACCAAGTGTCGAAGTGTCCATGAGTAAGACACCGAATTCCAGCTGCTCCCGACGAGCTGGATGGCGCCTTACATCGCCGTCGGTGTGTGAATGGGTGAATGTGAGGCAAGATGTAAAGCGCTTTGGATGGCCATGGGTCTGTTAAAAGCGCTATATAAATGCAGTCCATTTACCATTAAACTGTTACACTGCCTTAGAAGTCTTGTCCGAAATCAGTTTCGTGAGTTGCCTTCATGCATAAAACGCTGCCTTACAGGCCATTGTCTGATAAGGCAACAAGTCAGCAGCCTAGGTTTTCGGACGCATCCGTGATTTTAGCAGTTTGACACCCGATCCGAATCATGAATCGATTCACTGATTCATAACGAATCAGTGATTCATTCGAATCTTTGTTTTGAAATCGGCCCATCACTATACAAGTCATTATTTAGTTTTTTTGCGCACTAAAACTCTTCTGGTGTCTTCATAATGATTGTAGAGCCGCTGTAGTGAGATGGGCTTTGTATCGACGTCTTTAGTGCCTTTATGGGTCTTGAGAGAGGAAATGACATTGGTGTCAATGAAGGCCTTTCTGAGCCATCGGATTTCAACACTAATATCTTCATCTGTGTGTGAAGATGAACGGAGGTCTGACCACAGGAGGAAGATGAATTAATGACAGAGTTTACATTTGTGGGTGAACTAACCCTTTAAAGCAGATGAAGGTGAACCATGACTGATTTATTGACACTCTGCCGGTGGAAACTCACTGGATTTGTTCTCTTCTACTCGTTTCGTCTGGTGTTTGGTCCTCTGTTTCCATCCATCCGTCCGTCCCTTTTTTTCTTGTCCTCCTGGACCTCTGTACACACCGTCTCCCGTCTGTCCGTCTCTCTCAGAGGTCCAGAACTGTCAGAGAGCTTATTTCTATCAGCGTTTTCCATTCCTTCATTTAGAACCAGGTGACGTCTCTGATTTTTCTCCCCCATGACTTTTTTCTTTTCCTCCTCCATCCATCCATCCATCGGCTGTCCTGTGTGACTGTGTTTCTCCGAGGTGTTGATATATATACAGTATATTTCTCTGATATCTCTGCTGTCTCTCCTCTCTGTGTAATAGTGTGCTTTGGCGCCCCCGCTGTTGGTCTGTGGTACTGCAGAAATGGGTATAAACTGCATGGGTTTGGTTCTGTTCTCACTCGTGAAACATGACCACAGTATGCAGTTACACACACACACACACACACACACACACACACACACAAGTTTGTTTTTGTGACATATGGGGACATTCCATAGGCGTAATGTTTTTTATACTGTACAAACCGTATTTCCTATCCCCTTACACTGCCCCAGCCCCTAAACCTGACCATCACACACACACACACACACACACACACACAGCCCCTAAACCTAACCATCACAGGAAACATTCTGCATTTTTACTTTCTCATAAAAACTCCTCCTGTGTGATTTATAAGCCTTTTGTAAAGTGGGGCCATGGGTAATGTCCTCATATTTCACCCTCTCCTGTAATACCTGTGTCAGACCCATGGCATTATACACATTTGTGTCCTGATATGTCACAAAAACAAGCCCACACACACACACACAGGGTCCAAAATCACTTTAGCCAAACCTGACAATGCAAATTTTCCGCTAGTTTTAAAATAAGAAGCAAATCATCACTTTATTTCGTGCTCGTTGAGCCTCATTCATGAAACACAAGGAGAACGAATCGTTCGTAATTGTTCTGAAGTTTGTGTCATTCAGTTCAGCTGGTGTTTTCATGAACGAGGTGAGCGTTCATTTTGGACCCTTGAACACACACACACACACACACACGCACACACACACACGTACGTGCGTGTCACCTGCACTGCATTGAGTTGGATCCATTTTCCCGTGTGTGTTTCCCCTCCACTCTTCACCAGCATCGTGTGTGTCTGTGGTTTTGTCACCAGTGCTGAAGTGTGTGTGACCCCACTGAACCGTGGGAAGTTTTCACATCATCATGACCAGACTGCATGCCGGAGATGAGGCTTTTCTGCAGCGCAGTGACCCTGTCTCTCTGTCTGTGTGTGTGTGTGTGTCTCAGTGGACCGTATCGTGGGTCTGGATAAAGTGGCCGGGATGTCGGAGCTGCCGGGCGCGTTTAAGACCCGTAAGGGAATGTTTCGGACCGTCGGGCAGCTCTATAAGGAGCAGCTGTCCAAACTCATGGCCACGCTCAGAAACACCAACCCCAACTTTGTCCGCTGCATCATTCCCAACCACGAGAAAAAGGTACGAAAAGCACTCAAACGAAAGATGATTATTTACAGGACGATACTTTGTATGATTAGCATAGTCAAGGAATCTCACTTTGGGATTATCGTGGAAACAATGATCTCCATAATGGCGAGCAAACATTTTCAATAAACCATTAACATCTAAACTTCTGTTAATTCTCAATAAGAGCTTCTACAGACAGAAATAAAGTCAGTCTGGTTAGTAATGTGTGAAGCTGGTGATAAGTGTACTGGCATTTTAGTTTTGTTTTTGTGTTTATTCCAACCAAAATTTGACGGGTTTAGGCGTCAACCCGATTTTGAACCAAAACCAACGTCTGATGGACCGTTGGCGTCTACATCCTGTGCCCTGCACATTTCATGTCGTTTGTTTCTTGTTTATCTGTGAATCAATGGCCCAGGCGAACTTATTACTGCACAAAAATGGACAGGCTGGGTTCGCACAGTTCGAAAAATTGGACTGTGTGCACAAATTATGCTTATGAAACCGAAGAATACTTTGGGCTTAATTTGTCCTGAATTGGTCATTCAAGCGTTTGTGTTTTGTGTCCCTGTCCGTCTCAGGCTGGTAAGCTGGACCCTCACCTGGTTCTGGATCAGCTTCGGTGTAATGGTGTGCTGGAGGGCATCCGTATCTGCAGACAGGGGTTCCCCAACCGCATCGTCTTCCAGGAGTTCAGACAGAGGTATCGGACCAAATCTGAGCACCTCAGAGTGAAATACATCCAGGCTGAATTAGTTCATCAAGAATGAACCACTTTAATCATTTCTCAAAGTGAATGAGTCTAGCTGAATTCGTTCTTGCTGATTTAACTCGAGTTTAACAAGACCTGATTGTTAACGGGGGTTTGTGTTTTTGCTCAGGTATGAAATCCTCACGCCCAACGCCATTCCCAAGGGCTTCATGGATGGAAAACAGGCCTGTGTGCTGATGGTGAGGCCAATGTTATTGTTGAAATAAACTGGTTTAAAGGCAACACTAGCACAGGGTTTCTGAGACCGGGGTTTGCAAACCCCTGGTGGTTGATTAGGGAACTGCATGTGCGTTAGTGAAAAGGCAATCAAATCATAAAAATTGAAATGAATGAATAGTTTTTAAATGTTAACCATCAAAATTAATCACTAAAATTATTTATTTTAATATAGGATAATTATAAACATTTTCTAGTGTTTTATTTAAATTTCTTTATATTAAATAATTATTTTAATTTAGAATAGTTATAAATATGTTATATGGGTTTTATATTTATTTGTTTAAATTTGTTTTAATAATTGTACTTCTGAGCATTTATAAATTTTTATTTTATTTTGGAAAAGATTTATAAATATTATATATTAAAAATTATTATAATTATTATTATTTTTTTACTTGATTTGTTTATATTTAAAAAAGTTTCAATTTAGAATATTTATAAATGTTTTTTATGGGTTTTATATTTATTTGTTTACATTTTTAAAATAATTGTACTATAAATATTTTATTTTTTTATATTTTAGATTATTTATTAATCTTTTCTAATGTTTATTTGGATTTGTTTAGAAAAGATTTATAAATATTAAATATAGTAAAACAAATTATTTTAAATGTTTTGATTCGATTTGTTTATATGTAAAATTTTTTTAATTTAGAATATTTATAAATCTTTTCTACAGGTTTTATTTATTTGTTAATTTTCTTAAATAATTTTACTTTTGAATATTTATAAATCTTTTCTGTTTTATTTTGATTTGTTTATATTTAAAAAAAATATATATATATTTTGAATTTAAATTATTAATCTTTTCTAATGTTTTATTTTGCTTTGTTTAGAAAAGATTTATAAATATTATATATAATAAAACTAATTATTTTTAATGTTTTAATGTGATATGTTTATATTTTAAAAAGTTTTAATTTAGAATATTTATAAATGTTTTATATTTATTTGTTTACATTTTTAAAGGATTTTACTTTTGAATATTTATAAATATTGTGTTTTATTTTGGTTTGTTTATACATCTTGAAATCTTTGTGTTCTGTTTTCTTCTAAATTAAAAACAATCAAAATAAAACACTTTTTTTTCCTGCATGTCATTTTGCATCTGCAACTCTCAGGGCGGCTTCAAGTAAATATTTTAGGTCAAAGAAAATGTCTGACTGCCTGTATCATAATCTCTTGGTCAGATCAAAGCGCTGGAGCTGGACCCTAACCTGTTCCGGATCGGCCAGAGTAAGGTGTTCTTCCGGGCTGGAGTCCTGGCTCACCTCGAGGAGGAGCGGGACATGAAGATCACCGACGTCATCATCAACTTCCAGGCCTGGTGCCGCGGATACGTCGCCCGCAAGTGAGCGCCGCGACACCACACACATATAGATCTATATATATAGACCAGAGGATTGGCTGATTAGTGATCGCTCGTCGGAGGCACTTATACTGATTTGTGCGTGTGTGTGTGTGTGTGTGTGTGTGTGTGTGACGCAGGGCGTTCGCTAAGAGGCAGCAGCAGCTGACGGCCATGAGAGTGATCCAGAGGAACTGCGCCGCCTACCTCAAGCTCAGGAACTGGCAGTGGTGGAGACTCTTCACCAAGGTTAATGAACACACACTCACACACACGGATGTTCAGATGTGCCTGATGTGTGTTCTGTACTGATGCCACCTGTGTGTGTGTGTGCTTCAGGTGAAGCCGCTGCTGCAGGTGAGCCGGCAGGAGGAGGAGATGCAGGCCAAAGACGAGGAGCTCCACAAGGTTCGGGAGAAGCAGCAGTTCGCCGAGCAGCAGCTGCAGGAGATGGAGGTCAAGCAGAAGCAGGTGGGGAGCATGCTATTCATATACATCTTTAAAATTAATTATACTACACAAAATAACACGCCATTTACTAGAGGTTCTGACCATTTTAATTGCTGCAGTCTATTTAAAAATGTCTATTGATTCAGAAAAATGTTTTTAATCTCTTTAGTGAATGATTCAATGATTCACTTATAAAGACTTCACTTGTTTCGTTACTGGATGAATCAGTGTTTTTGAACAAATCTCTTGAGTGAATGATTCAATGACTCACTCATAAAGACTTCACTTGTTTCATTACTGGATGAATCAGTGTTTTTGAACAAATCTCTTGAATGAATGATTCAATGACTCACTCATAAAGACTTCACTTGTTTCATTACTGGATGAATCAGTGTTTTTGAACAAATCTCTTGAATGAATGATTCAATGACTCACTCATAAAGACTTCACTTGTTTCGTTACTGAATGAATCAGTGTTTTTGAACAAACCTCTTGAATGAATGATTCAATGACTCACTCATAAAGACTTCACTTGTTTCGTTACTAAATGAATCAGCGTTTTTAAACAAATCTCTTGAATGATTCAATGATTCACTCATAAAGACTTCACTTGTTTCATTACTGAATGAATCAGTGTTTTTGAACAAATCTCTTGAATGAATGATTCAATGACTCGCTCATAAAGACTTCACTTGTTTCATTACTGAATGAATCAGTGTTTTTGAACAAATCTCTTGAATGAATGATTCAATGACTCGCTCATAAAGACTTCACTTGTTTCGTTACTGAATGAATCAGTGTTTTTGAACAAAGCTCTTGAATGAATGATTCAATGACTCACTCATAAAGACTTCACTTGTTTCATTACTGGATGAATCAGCGTTTTTGAACAAATCTCTTGAGTGAATGATTCAATGACTCACTCATAAAGACTTCACTTGTTTCATTACTGGATGAATCAGTGTTTTTGAACAAATCTCTTGAATGAATGATTCAATGACTCACTCATAAAGACTTCACTTGTTTCATTACTGGATGAATCAGTGTTTTTGAACAAATCTCTTGAGTGAATGATTCAATGACTCACTCATAAAGACTTCACTTGTTTCATTACTGGATGAATCAGCGTTTTTGAACAAACCTCTTGAGTGAATGATTCAATGACTCGCTCAAAGACTTCACTTGTTTCATTACTGGATGAATCAGTGTTTTTGAACAAATCTCTTGAGTGAATGATTCAATGACTCACTCATAAAGACTTCACTTGTTTCGTTACTGAATGAATCAGCGTTTTTGAACAAACCTCTTGAGTGAATGATTCAATGACTCACTCATAAAGACTTCACTTGTTTCATTACTGGATGAATCAGTGTTTTTGAACAAATCTCTTGAATGAATGATTCAATGACTCTCTCATAAAGACTTCACTTGTTTCATTACTGGATGAATCAGTGTTTTTGAACAAATCTCTCTTAGTTACTTTCAAAAGGTGATTCCCTCTGATTATGATATGTCTACGCTACTGTAGACATCAGTGTTTATATCCAAACCTTAAACTTTAATCCCAGTACTTCGGTGATAACATGGATATTAGTAAGACAAACACTGATACTTTGTGTTCACGATCCAGCATGATTAATCGTGCAGCTCTAGTTAGTGTGTATGATATAATCATGTGGCGGTTCCAGTGGGAAAGTGAGCGCTGTGGTTGTTTCTCCAGCTGAGTGCGGAGAAGATGGCGCTTCAGGAGCAGCTGCAGGCGGAGATGGATCTGTGCGCCGAGGCCGACGAGATGAGGAACCGCCTGGTGGCCAAAAAACAGGAGCTGGAGGAGATCCTGCACGACCTGGAGGCCCGCGTGGAGGAAGAGGAGGAGCGAGCCAATCATCTGCAGATGGAGAAGAAGAAGATGCAGCAGAACATCGCGGTAAAGAGCGTTGGACTCTCAGGATCGGGCTCAGGTGTGTGTCTCTGCGATTGGTTTAATGAGGAATGTGTGTGTTTCCGTCCTGCAGGATCTGGAGCAGCAGCTGGACGAGGAGGAAGCCGCCCGACAGAAGCTGCAGCTGGAGAAGGTCACGATGGAGGCCAAACTCAAGAAAATCGAGGATGACGTGATGATCCTGGATGACCACAACAACAAGCTGACCAAGGTCCGCCCTCACACACACACACACCGGTCCTGGATGTTGTGTTTAAGCGCTGATGGTTTTCCTCACTGTTGGTGTGTGTTTCTGCTCCCGCAGGAGAAGAAGCTTCTGGAGGAGCGAATCTCAGAGTTCACCACAAACCTGGCCGAGGAGGAGGAGAAGTCCAAGAGCCTGCAGAAGCTGAAGAACAAACACGAGGCCATGATCACAGACCTGGAGGGTGAGTGCAGATCCCGCATTATGTGACGCGTGTATAAATGTAGCATAATGTATAAAGTCCTTAACGTACAAGTCGTGTAAAATAAAGTATAAAGTTAATTTGTCAAAATAGATGGTGTCAAGGATTGACAGGCTTTACTCAGAACTTTTGCTGGTTAAATGAGTCCGCTCTGTGTGTGTGTTTGTGTGTGTCAGACCGTCTGCGGCGTGAGGAGAAGCAGCGCCAGGAGCTGGAGAAGAACCGCAGGAAGCTGGAGGGTGACTCCACGGAGCTGACGGATCAGATCGCAGAGCTGCAGGCTCAGATCGCAGAACTCAGAGCACAGCTCGCCAAGAAGGAGGAGGAGCTGCAGGAGGCGCTGGCCAGGTGTGTGTGTGTGTGTGTGTGGCAGATGACCTACAGGAGACAATCACACTCTGAGTGTAAGGTCAGAGCATGTGGCTGACTGTGGTTTCCCTCCAGGATCGAGGAGGAGGCGGCTCAGAAGAATCTGGCCCAGAAGAAGATCCGCGAGCTGGAGGCTCAGCTGAGTGAGCTGCAGGAGGACCTGGAGCTGGAGCGAGCCGCCCGCGCCAAAGCGGAGAAGCACCGCAGAGACCTGGGGGAGGAGCTGGAGGCCCTGAAGACTGAGCTGGAGGACACACTCGACTCCACGGCCGCGCAGCAGGAGCTCAGGTACACACACACGCATGCATACAAGACTCCATGGCTGTGCAGAAGGAGCTCAGGTACACTGACACACACACACACACACACACACACACACACACACACACACACACACACACGCAGTGAGGAAAATAAGTATTTGAACACTCTGCTATTTTGCAAGTTCTCCCAGTTGGAAATCATGGAGGGGTCTGAAATTGTGGTCGTAGTTGCAAAGACCTGTTAGTCTGCCTTTAAAATGTCCACCTCCACTTCATTTATTATCCTAAATTAGAGGCACCTGTTTGAGGCCGTTAGCTGTAAAAAAGACACCTGTCCACCCCATACAATCAGTAAGAATCCAACTACTAACATGGCCAAGACCAAAGAGCTGTCCAAAGACACTAGAGACAAAATTGTACACCTCCACAAGGCTGGAAAGGGCTACGGGGAAATTGCCAAACAGCTTGGTGAACGGAGCAATCATTAGAAACTGGAAGAAGCTAAACATGACTGTCAATCTCCCTCGGACTGGGGCTCCGTGCAAGATCTCACCTCGTGGGGTCTCAATGATCCTAAGAAAGGTGAGAAATCAGCCCAGAACTACACGGGAGGAGCTGGTCAATGACCTGAAAAAAGCTGGGACCACCAAGGTTTCCAAGGTTCCTGTTGGTAATACACTAAGAGATCATGGTTTGAAATCATGAATGGTACGGAAGGTCCCCCTGCTTAAACCAGCACATGTCCAGGCCCGTCTTAAGTTTGCCAATGACCATTTGGATGATCCAGAGGAGTCATGGGAGAAAGTCATGTGGTCAGATGAGACCAAAATATAACTTTTTCTCATAATTCCACTAAACGTGTTTGGAGGAAGAAGAATGATGAGTACCATCCCAAGAACACCATCCCTACTGTGAAGCATGGGGGTGGCAGCATCATGCTGTGGGGGTGTGGCCTAGCCAGTCTCCAGACCTAAACCCAGTAGAGAATCTTTGGAGGGAGCTCAAACTCCGTATTACTGTACCAATATACACGTGTGATCAGACACAGAGAGAGTCACGCGTGATCAGACACAGAGAGAGTCAAGCGTGATCAGACACAGAGAGAGTCACGAGTGTGATCAGACACAGTCACACTCGCACTCGCACACACACACACACACACACACACACAGGATTCAGCCTCTGTGTAGTCACTCAGACACTTAACGCTCTGCTGTCAAAGTGATAAGCTTGAACGGTTTTACATGTGAAAGTGGAAAAAATACATAAATAAATATTAGTATTTTTACTATTATAGCGTATAATAATTGCAAAATTGTTTTATTAAATTTAAAAAATTTGCTACTGTCCAATTACAAGTCAGTTAATGATATGAAAATAATTTAATTATATTTTATTTTATTAGAAATCAATTATTTAACTGTACAATTGCATTACAATTTTTCATTTTTATAGTTAGTTAAAATAATAATAATATGAACATGTTCATTTTATTTTATAAAAATATTTTAATATTATTATTATTAGAGTATTTCATTTGTATTTTTCATTGCAAGTTAAATAATATGAAAATAATAATTGTATTTTTAAATTAAATATTTAAATTTTTTTAATTAGATATTCACTTTTAACAGAACAATTTCATTGCAATTAATTTTATTTTTTATATTAATTATATTACTATTAAACATTACTATTTATCGATTTTACTAGATATTAAGTAATTGTAGCTTAACAGTCCAATTGCATGAAGTTCTCCATTTTTAAAATTAAAGTAATTTGAAAAATTATAACTTCAATTTATTATTATTATTATTATTATTATTATTATTATTATTATTTATTCTATAATTATATATTTGTTTCATTAGATATTAATTTATTTAACAGTACAATTTTCCATCTTTATTATTACACTTAAAATATCATAGTAATTTTATTTTTTATTAGAGATTATTTTTTTATTAAGTCTAATTATAATCTTCTAAGTATAGTTTTAAGTAATTAAAAATAATATGAAAACAATAATTGAGTGTATTCAAACTGATTGACCAGCAGAGTGAATGTAAAGTCCACGTTTAAAGTGCAAAGCTTATATTATTTTCTTAGTTGTTTCTAAAGTTTTAAGGAACCTTCATCATTGTCTCAGTATTTCCGCTGATGTTCATCCGGTGTGTGTGTGTGTGTGTGTGTGTGTCCTGCAGGACGAAGCGTGAAACCGAAGTGGCTCATCTGAAGAAGGCTCTGGAGGATGAGGCTAAAGTTCACGAGCAGCTGGTAGCGGAGATGAGGCAGAAACATGGCCAGGCCTTCGATGAGCTCAACGAGCAGCTGGAGCAGGTCAAGCGGGTAAGATGAAGCGCGCACACACACACACACACACACAGCCCCTAAACCTACCCATCACAGGAAACATTCTGCATTTTTTTCTTTCTCATAAAAACTCCTCCTGTGTGATTTATAAGCCTTTTGTAAAGTGGGGACATGGGTAATGTCCTCATATTTCACCCTCTCCTGTAATACCTGTGTCAGACCCATGGCATTATACACATTTGTGTCCTCGTGTCACAAAAACATGCCCACACACACACACACTCACTCTCCTCCTCTGTGAACAGAACAAGGTGTCGGTGGAGAAGACGAAGCAGGCGCTGGAGTCTGAGAGGAACGAGCTGCAGATCGAGCTGCAGACGCTGATGCAGGGTAAGGGCGAGTCGGAGCACCGCCGGAAGAAGGCCGAGGCGCAGGTGCAGGAGCTGCAGGTCAAACACGCCGAGAGCGAACGCCAGCGCCTCGAACTGGCCGAGAAGGTCGCCAAGATGCAGGTGCGCAGCCGCAACACATTCCACTCCACAACCCTTCAAATGTTCAAATCACACCGGGATGCTGAAGACGTTTTTCATTTCTAGTGAACGTTTTAAATCAACGCAATCACAAGAGACGCACCGAATGAATACAAATACAGTAAATATATTTCAGTGATTCCCAAACTGCTGTAAGGAAGCCTTTCTGCCACACAAGAGAAACAAATCATGCTTTGGTATATCGCCAGAGACATAAAACGGCGGAATTCGGACAAAAAATGTCAAAATTATGAGATAAAAAGCCAAAAGTAAGACTTTCATAAACTTGTTTTTGACATAATTTGGCCTTTTCAAGATGTAATTGTGAATTTGTTTGAGCACAGGAGTGTGCGAGCCAACAATCGCCGTTTATCTCATTATTTTTTACTTTTATGTCATAATTAACTTTTTCTGTAATAATTGCGACTTTGGATGTCATAATTTGTCGTCATTTTAAAATATATTTACATTTTAGATTTTTTTTGTCTTTATTTCGATTTTAAATGACAATTTAAACTCTGAGTGTCAATTTTTTGTCGTAATTTTGAATGTCATAGTTCACTTTTTAATTGTAATTTCGATTTTGAATTTCAACGTAGTTTGTAATTTGTCGTAATTTTGGATGCATTAATTTAAACTTTTGTCATAATTAATTTTTTTTGTCAATTTTGATTTTGAATGTATCAATTTCAACTTTAAATGTCAAAAAAATTGACAAATTCGAAATTACGACGACAATTTTAATTTATTGCATTAAAAATCAAAATGACAACAAATATTGACAAATTTGAAATTAAAAATTTTTTAATGGTCAATTTTGATTTTAATGTCATAATTTTTTAACTTTTAATGTCATTATTTATTTATTTAAATTGACATTAAACGTTGAAATTATGACATTAAAAAAATCATAATTATGACAAAATTACGTATTATGTATTATGTATTAATATATGTATAAATTAAGTATTATGGCCATTATAAAATTTTGATCATAATTTATTTTTGTCTAAATTTCAACTATTCATTTCAAAATATGATGCAGTAATTACATTTTTTTTGTCATAATTTCGAATTTGTCATAATTTAAAAATGTTTATTTTGACTTTGGATGTCATAATTTCAGCTTGATATGTTATAATTATTACATATCATGTAATTATTATGATTTTTTATGTCATAACTTCTACTTAGTATGTTATAGTTGCGCTTTTACCAAAGCACAATTTTTGGTAGCAGAAATGGGCTTCCATAATTTTATCACCCGTGAAATATTTTCTGTATGAACCCTTGATAAGTTAATATTTCCATAATTTAACAACACATTCTCATGTTCGTGATCAGTTAATGGTCACATGACATCAAATATTGACTCTTTATGAAGTGTTTTATTTTGATCTGAAGAGTCGTTTTTAACCCGTTTAAGCGTCTCAGTAATGCCCATTCCCTTCAGTATTGAGGCGTTGATGACCGGTTGTGTTTCCTCTTCAGGTGGAGCTGGATAATGTCAATGGCCTGCTGAGTGAAGTCGAGGGCAAGTCCATCAAAGCCACGAAAGACTACTCCGCTGTGGAGTCACAGCTGCAGGACGTGCAGGTAGACATGAGGGAGTCGTGAGAGTGAGCGTGAGAGTGAGCGTGAGAGTGAGCGTGAGAGTGAGCGTGAGAGTGAGAGTGAGCGTGAGAGTGAGAGTGAGCGTGAGCGTGAGAGTGAGCGTGAGAGTGAGCGTGAGAGTGAGCGTGAGAGTGAGCGTGAGAGTGAGCGTGAGAGTGAGCGTGAGAGTGAGCGTGAGAGTGAGCGTGAGAGTGAGCGTGAGAGTGAGCGTGAGAGTGAGCGTGAGAGTGAGCGTGAGAGTGAGCGTGAGAGTGAGCGTGAGAGTGAGCGTGAGAGTGAGCGTGAGAGTGAGCGTGTGTCTGAGCGTGTGTCTGAGAGTGAGAGTGAGCGTGAGAGTGAGCGTGAGAGTGAGCGTGAGAGTGAGCGTGAGAGTGAGCGTGAGAGTGAGAGTGAGCGTGAGAGTGAGCGTGAGAGTGAGCGTGAGAGTGAGCGTGAGAGTGAGCGTGAGAGTGAGCGTGAGAGTGAGCGTGAGAGTGAGCGTGAGAGTGAGCGTGAGAGTGAGCGTGAGAGTGAGCGTGAGCGTGAGCGTGAGGGTGTGTCTGAGCGTGTGTCTGAGCGTGTGTCTGAGAGTGAGAGTGAGCGTGAGAGTGAGCGTGAGAGTGAGCGTGAGAGTGAGCGTGAGAGTGAGCGTGAGAGTGAGCGTGAGCGTGAGCGTGAGAGTGAGCGTGAGAGTGAGCGTGAGAGTGAGCGTGAGAGTGAGAGTGAGCGTGAGAGTGAGCGTGAGAGTGAGCGTGAGAGTGAGCGTGAGAGTGAGCGTGAGAGTGAGCGTGAGAGTGAGCGTGAGAGTGAGCGTGAGAGTGAGCGTGAGAGTGAGAGTGAGCGTGAGAGTGAGCGTGAGAGTGAGCGTGAGAGTGAGCGTGAGAGTGAGCGTGAGCGTGAGAGTGAGCGTGAGAGTGAGAGAGAGAGTGAGAGTGAGCGGGAGAGTGAGCGTGAGAGTGAGCGTGAGAGTGAGCGTCTGACTCTCCTGATTGTGTCCGTGCAGGAAGTGCTGCAGGAGGAGACGCGGCAGAAGCTCTCGCTGAACACGCGCCTTAGGCAGCTGGAGGACGAGCAGAACAGCCTGAAGGAGCAGCTGGAGGAGGAGGAGGGAGCCAAGAGGAACCTGGAGAAGCAGCTGCACACCATGCAGGCACAGGTACACACACACACACACGGAGACCACCTTTCCACCACACATCTGCTCACTTGTGCCTACTGAATTTAAAATAATGTATACAAATATATTTTGATTCAGAAAAATTCATGAATCAAAATATTAATTCATTAATGAGTCATTCACAAGTTCACTGAAAAGAACCGACTCAAATGTTAAAACATTAGTGAATTCCACTCGTTTACGCCACACAAGAGACAGAAGTTTGTTTTGGTAATGTTTGCGATAGTTTTGAGGAACTATTTTAGAGCAGAACTCAACATTATTAGGATTATTAGGAACACCTGTTCAATTTCTCATTATTGCAGTTATCTAATCAACCAATCACAGGGCAGTTGCTTCAGTGTATTTAGGGGTGTGGTCCTGGTCAAGACAATCTCCTGAACTCCAAACTGAATGGCAGAATGGGAAAGAAAGGGGATTTAAGCCATTCTGACCGTGGCATGGTTGTTGGTCTCAGACGGGCCGGTCTGAGTATTTCACAATCAGCTCAGTTACTGGGATTTCCACACACAACCATTTCTAGGGTTTACAAAGAATGGTGTGAAAAGGGAAAAACATCCAGTATGCGGCAGTCCTGTGGGAGAAAATGCCTTGTTGATGCTCGAGGTCAGAGGAGAATGGGCCGACTGATTCAAGCTGAAAGAAGAGCAACTTTGACTGAAATAACCACTCGTTACAACCGAGGTATGCAGCAAAGCATTTGTGAAGCCACAACACACACAACCTTGAGGCGGATGGGCTACAACAGCAGAAGACCCCACCGGGTACCACTCATCTCCACTACAAATAAGAAAAAGAGGCTACAATTTGCAGGAGCTCACCAAAAAGACTGGAAAAATGTTGTCTGGTTTGATGAGTCTCGATTTCTGTTGAGACATTCAGATGGTAGAGTCAGAATTTGGCGTAAACAGAATGAGAACATGGATCCATCATGCCTTGTTACCCCTGTGCAGACTGGTGGTGGTGGTGTAATGGTGTGGGGGATGTTTTCTTTGCACACTTTAGGCCCCTTAGTGCCAATTGGGCATCGTTTAAATGCCGCAGCCTACCTGAGCATTGTTTCTGACCATGTCCATCCCTTTATGACCACCATGTACCCATCGTCTGATGGCTACTTCCAGCAGGATAATGCACCATGTCATAAAGCTTGAATCATTTCAAATTGGTTTCTTGAACACGACAATGAGTTCACTGTACTAAAATGGCCGCCACAGTCCCCAGATCTCAACCCAATAGAGCATCTTTGGGATGTGGTGGAACGGGAGCTTCGTGCCCTGGATGTGCATCCCACAAATCTCCATCAACTGCAAGATGCTCTCCTATCAATATGGGCCAACATTTCTAAAGAATGCTTTCAGCACCTTGTTGAATCAATGCCACGTAGAATTAAGGCAGTTCTGAAGGTGAAAGGGGTCAAACACAGTATTAGTGTGTTGTTCCTAATAATCCTTTAGGTGAGTGTATATTGTAAATACCAAATTTTCACTATATAATTTGACTTGTAGATTAGTTTTTTTCAGTCTCTTCTGTTCACAAAGTGGTCTGAATGATTCATTAATGGTCTGAATCAAAGTGGCTTTATCCTTCTCTAATGAACACAGTATTGTGGTATTTCATTGAAAATTATATTGTGAATATGGCCTTAAATAAATGAATACAAAAACAAATTGGCATTCTTTTAAGTCTATACTGTGTAGTGTATGTTATTGTATTTTCCTATTATTTTAATAGTTCAATTATAATGTATTAAATCATATAATTTTAGAAATAACTAGGTTACATTTGTGGACAATCTTAACTTGTGGCTGTTCAGTCGAGAGAGTGAGATGCTGTAGAAAAATGATGAGTACTCTTCTGAACACACTTCTTCGTGTGTGTGTTGTCCTGCAGCTGGTGGACATGAAGAAGAAGATGGAGCTGGAGGCCGGCTCTCTGGAGAGCACTGAGGAGGCGAAGAAGCGAGTGCAGCGTGACCTGGAGGCCGTGACTCTGCGTCTGGACGAGAGGAACGCCGCTTTCGACAAACTGGACAAGACCAAGACTCGCCTGCAGCAGGAGCTGGACGACATGCTGGTGGACCAGGACCATCTCAGACAGATCGTCTCCAACCTGGAGAAGAAGCAGAAGAAGTTCGACCAGGTAAGAAATCAGACGAGCATGCACGATAACGGATAAACTAATAATCACAATTATTGTCTCTGGCTAGGGGCAGTTTAAAATGCTTAATGTTGCTTAATGTACTAAGACAGTGATATTAAAAGAGCAAACTCCGTAAACATGACAATAAACCATACTGTTGCATTACAATTGTCCCGATTGAATCGTCAGTTTTCAGAATAAATGCACATTCGCAACCTAGAAGGCAGAGATCCGTGTTGCATTTGTTGAAATTCATTGCTGAAGGTTTGATTCGGGCAGATTTAGTCACTCAAATAGCACAAGTGGTTTGTGAAGAAACAAAAACTGACTGTATGACACTCATTGAAGCAGGATTTCGCTGTGGAGATCGCTAAACTCCAGGGCACGTGTTTGTTTTCAGCTCATCAGCACTCCTGCATTTAGAGGAGCGCGTGCAGAGGGTTGCCAGATTGCACTGATTAAGGAAAACACCGCGATGAAAGTATATCCTTTTAAGGGGTGAAAGCTCTATTTGGGGGATTTAAGCTATTTGCATCTGGCAACCACACGCATGACTGCTAGTTGAGGCTTGTTATCAACGCAAGATAACGCAAATCCCACAGAAAAAACACGCTTTAATGATTAATAACGAGTGGGCCAATATTGTGACGATTATTTGAAATCAATCGAGAGAATCACGCAAATTTTGTTTGTGTTCAATCTTTCTCAGTTGTTGTCTTTAAGTTAATATTTTTCTTTTTTCCTGTTTTCCGTAATTTTTTTCAGGGGTAGGCTACAGGAGCAGCTTAGAGCGCCCTCTCGCGGCTGTAGTCGTAGCTAAATGTCTATTCATGTCAGTCTGTATGAGTTAAATTTGATGTATAAGTCGCACCTGACTATAATTCGCAGGACCAGCCAAACTATGAAAAAAAGTGCGACTTATAGTCCGGAAAATACGGTAAGCTCTTCGCATCTGGCAACCACAAGCACGACTGCTAGTGGAGGCTCGTGACCAATGCAAGATAACGCAACCCCCAAAGAAAAAACACGTTTTGAGGATCAAAAACGAGCGAGCCAATATCTTGACGATTATTTGAATTAAATCGAGAGAAGCCGATATCGTTATCGCGATTAAAATACGATTAATCACGCAGCCCTAATGGAGGGGCATTTTGTTTGTGTTCAGTCTTTCTCAGTTCTTGTCTTTAAGTTAATATTTCAGTGAACAGTTTTTTTCCTGTTTTCCGATATTTTTTTCAGGGATAGGCTACAGAAGCAGCTTAGAGCGCCCTCTTGTGGCTCTAGACGTAGCTAAATGTTTATTCTTGTCAGTCAGTATGAATTAAATTTGATTTATAAGTCGGACCTGACTATAAGTTTCAGGAACAACCAAACAATGAAAAAAAGTGGCTCTTTGCCTCTGGCAACCGCAAGCATGTCTGCTAGATGAAAGATAACGCAAACCCCAAAGAAAAAACACAGTATCATGACGATTATTTGAAATCAATCGAGAGAAGCCGATATCGTTATCACGATTAAAGTACGATTAATCGTGCAGTCCTAATGGAAGTAGCAGCGGCTTCAGTTCGCTGTCATTGACCTGCTGGTGTTTTTCAGATGCTGGCCGAGGAGAAGTTGATCTCTAGCCGCTACGCAGAGGAGCGCGACCGCGCCGAGGCCGAGGCCCGAGAGAAGGAGACCCGCGTGCTGGCGCTGGGCCGAGAGCTGGAGGCCCTCACCGACCTGAAGGAGGAGCTCGACCGCACCAACAAACTGCTCCGGGCCGAGATGGAGGACCTCGTGTCCTCTAAGGACGACGTGGGCAAGAGCGTAAGAGCCAACACAGACGCTGCAAACACAACCTCAAAAAATGCTCTTCTTATTTAGTGTGTGTCTTGTTTCCAGTCTAAATATCTTACAATTCTTAAATCAAGATGCATTTACTAGACAAGTAAAACGACATAAGATATTTTTTATATAAATAATCTTGTTTCTGATTATTTATCTCACCCCATTGGCAGATCATTTTGCCTGTTTTAAGTAAAAACTCACTTCATTTTGATTTTATTTAGCGATCCTGAAAACACATCAGTGTAAAAATGCTGCTCAAGATGTTGATTTATCGTCTCTTTTAAATCACTGGTAGAGTTTAGGGTTGCTATTGAGTTTGCATGTTACAAACAAACTGATAATGTACTTTATTTAAAAATAAGGTGGAGTGTGAGAGAGGCGTTAGTGACAATGAATGAGTTTGGAAATATGGTTTTTAATTGGTCATTTTCTTGTGTGCGTCAGTAGGTGTTTTGTATATTAGGTTTGTAATGTTTTAAAAAATGGTGTACATTTTTCTAAGTTAAAATGGAAAATTTAATCTCTCTCTCTCTCTCTCTGTCTATGTCTCTCGCTCTCTCCCTCTCTCTCTCCCTCAGGTGCACGATCTGGAGAAGTCGAAGCGCTCGATGGAGCAGCAGCTGGAGGAGATGAAGACGCAGCTGGAGGAGCTGGAGGACGAGCTGCAGGCCACTGAGGATGCCAAGCTGAGGCTGGAGGTCAACATGCAGGCCATGAAGGCTCAGTACGAGCGAGACCTGCAGGGCCGAGACGAGCTGGGAGAGGAGAAGAAGAGGCAGCTGGTCAAACAGGTGCGCAAACACCACCGAGTGTGTGGAGAGCGTCTCACATAGACATACCTGTCTTATAAAGTGTGTGTGTGTTTAGGTGCGAGAGATGGAGCTGGAGCTGGAGGACGAGCGTAAGCAGCGTACGGTGGCCATGGCAGCGCGTAAGAAGATGGAGCTGGACCTGAAGGAGCTGGAGGCCGCCATCGACCAGGCCAACAAGAACCGCGACGAGGCACTCAAGCAGCTCAAGAAAGTGCAGGTACGTCTGAGGATCCACAACACAGACCCACTGAACACAGACACACACACACCTCAGCCTTAACCTCAGTGTTCTTCAGTCATTAAATGCATAATAATCCATCTACAGTGGGTACGGAAAGTATTCAGAACCGTTTGCTAAAATCATTTAAGTTCATTTTATTTTCTCATTAATGTACACACAGCACCCCTTATTTATTGACAGAAAAATACAGAATTGTCGATATCTTTTGCAGATTTATTAAAAAAAATACAAATAATATATCACATGGACCTAAGTATTCAGACCCTTTGCACAGGATTCAGTAGAAGCACCCTTTTGATCTAATACAGCCATGAGAAAACCTTTTTGGGAAACCTTCGGCCCAGTCTGAGGTCTTGAGCACTCTGGAGAAGGTTTTCGTCCAGGATATCCCTGTACTTGGAGACATTAATCTTTCACTCGATTGCAACCAGTCGTCCTGTCCCTGCAGCTGAAAAACACCCCCACAGCATGATGCTGCCACCACCATGCTTCACTGTTGGGACTGTATTGGACCGGTGATAATTTTCTCCACACATACCGCTTCGAATTAAGGCCAAAAAGTTTTATATTCTCATCAGACCAGAGAATCTTATTTCTCACCGTCTTGGAGTCCTTCAGCTGTTTTTTTTAGCAAACTTTCATGTGTCTTGCACTGAGGAGAGGCTTCCGTTGGGCCACTCTGCCGTAAAGCCCCGACTGGTGAAGGGCTGCAGTGATGGTTGACTTTCTACAACTTTCTCCCATCTGTGGAGCTCAGCCACAGTGATCTTTGGGTTCTTCTTTACCTCTCTCACCAAGGCTCTTCTCTCCCGATAGCTCAGTTTGCCCGGACGGCCAGCTCTAGGAAGGGTTCTGGTCGTCCCAAACATCTTCATTTAAGGATTATGGAGGCCACTGTGCTCTTAGGAACCTTAAGTGCTGTTTTTTGTACCCTTGGCCAGATCTGTGGCTTACCACAATTCTGTCTCTGAGCTCTTACGGTAGTTCCTTTGACCTCATGATTCTCATTTGCTCTGCCTTGCACTGTGAGCTGTAAGGTCTTGTATAGACAGGTGTGTGGCTTTCCTAATCAAGTCCAATCAGTATAATCAAACACAGCTGAACTCAGATGAAGGTGTAGAGCCATCTCAAGGAGGATTAGAAGAAATGGACAGCACCTGAGTTAAATATGAGTGTCACAGTAAAGGCTCTGAATACTTAGGACTATGTGATATTTCAGTTTTTTATTTTTAATAAATCTGTAAAAACAATTCTGTGTTTTTCTGTCAATATGGGGTGCTGTGTGTACATTAATGAGAAAAAATGAACTTAAATTATTTTAGCAAATGGCTGCAATATAACAGTGAAAAATGTAAAGGGGTCTGAATACTTTCCATACCCACTGTGTATATCCATCTATTTATCATCCATCCATCCATCTATATGTCAATCTATCTGTCCGTCCATCCATCTATATATCCATCTATCATCCATTCATCTATCTATCCATCCTCCATCTATCTATCTATCATCCATCCATCTATATATTTATCCATCCATCCATATTTATTTTTGTCATTTACCTCCACCCACTGGTAGTTTTAGTTTATTATTTTTAGTTCATCATATTTCCATATTAATAATAACTCCATTATCTAAATTAATTTAGTTCTTCAACTTAAAGTAAATTCAATTAAGAAAAGTTGCCTTAGCAACTAGCTGAAATAAAATAAACATGCGTTTTTAAATATTTTATTGTATTTCAGTTCAATTCAGATTAAAAATAAGTAAAACGATCAGCAAATTACCTCAGCAACATTTACCATTTTAACTTAGTTAAACTTGAAGTGCTAAAATAACTCAAACTGAAATTAAAAAACAGTACTAAAAAGACACGTCTCTGCCTTGTGGACTTCTTTGTAAGTGCTTTAATAGGAGTTATTTTTTAAACTAAGTTATGAGTTGAACATTTTGTCTGTAGTTATGGACGTTACGCCACAACACAATCCTTAAAACCTGAAGCAGGAGCTCAGTGATCAGATATGAGTGTGTGTGTGTGTGTGTTTTAGGCTCAGATGAAGGACCTGCTGAGGGAGCTTGACGACACGCGTGTGTCCCGCGAGGAGATCCTGGCCCAGAGCAAAGAGAACGAGAAGAAGGTGAAGAGCATGGAGGCCGAGATGATCCAGCTGCAGGAGGGTCAGTGTCTCTCTCTTTCTCTCTCTCTCTCTCTCTCTCTCCCTCTCCCTCTCCCTCTCCCTCTCCCTCTCCCTCTCCCTCTCCCTCTCCCTCTCCCTCTCCCTCTCCCTCTCCCTCTCCCTCTCCCTCTCTCTCTCTCTCTCTCTCTCTCTCTCTCTCTCTCTCTCTCTCTCTCTCTCTCTCTCTCGTTAGTCTGACGTCTCTCTCGATGTGTTTTCAGGAGCTGGCGGCCGCCGAGCGAGCCAAGAGGCAAGCGCAGCAGGAGAGAGACGAACTGCAGGACGAGATCAACAACCAGGCCGCTAAAGGGTGAGGAATCATTTACATCACACACATTTATCAAAGGAGCATGTGATTTAATATACTTTTTGTACATATATTTATTTTTATTTTTTTAAATATTTTTTTTTCCCTGTTATAATGAATAAAATAAAATTGGATTTGTATGTGCCCAACAGATTTTGGACTGTTTTTATTCCAAACAGAAAAACTCAGGAAATATAATTCAGAACTACTGGGGAAAAAATACACATTAATATTTCGAAGATTGATTTTTTCCATTTTATTTCCTTAATGGGAAAAATATAAATAATTGTTACCAGATTTTAAAAGATAAATGGAAAAAAACCTTTATATTTATATTATTTTCTATTTTTTTAATCCAAACAAAATATGCTAAAATATTAAGAATTTTAAAATACAAATAATTAATAAAAAAAATTAATTATGTAATTGATAGGTAAATTATAATGAATTGTATTTATGAAAAATAAATTGAAGTTCCTATTTTTATTTGTACTAGAAATAAATAAAGAGTTTTATTTTATTTTTTTTAATCAAAATAAAACATTTAATTTAAAAAACATTTTCCAGGGTTAAAGATAATTGATTGAATTCTGTAACATAATACAACAATATAATATAAATATTAAAAATAAAACAATAAATACAATTTTAATCCACAATTAATTGTTTGGTTCACAATTTTTTTGTATTCGAAAAAAACAATTTTTAAACAAACAAAATGAACTAAAACACTTTTTGCTTAGACTTCTGACAAATACGTGGCACCACTTGCACAAACGCAAAAGGACATTTTTTTTTTTATTATTGTCAGATTTTTTTTGAGCCGTTTATCATTTCATCTGCTATATTGGCCAAAAATCACACACAAACCTGGATTACATGTGAAAAAGCAGCGATTTTGTGGTTTGTAACCCTTCATTGTGTGTGTGTGTGTGTGTGTGTGTGTGTGTGTGTGTGTGTGTGTGTGTGTGTGTGTGTGTGTGTGTGTGTGTGTGTGTGTGTGTCTGTGTGTGTGTGATCAGCGCTCTGGGCTCGGAGGAGAGGAGGCGTCTGGAGGCGCGTATCGCTCAGCTGGAGGAGGAGCTGGAGGAGGAGCAGAATAACACTGAGCTGGTGAACGATCGGCTGAAGAGATCCCTGCTGCAGGTCCGACACACTCCAGACGTTAGCAAACATGCCCTGTGTCTATAAAACGACTGAATATCTCTCTCGTTTGTCTGCAGACGGACCAGATAAATGTGGAGCTGACGGCCGAGCGCAGCACCACACAGCGCCTGGAGGGGGCGCGATCACAGATGGAGCGGCAGAACAAGGAGCTGAAACTCAAACTGACCGAACTGGAGGGAGCCGTCAAGAGCAAGTACAAGGCCACCATCGCCGCCCTGGAGGCCAAGATCATTCAGCTGGAGGAGCAGCTCGACGTTGAGACCAAGTGAGTCTTTATTATTATACACAACTCAACTCAATGAGCCTTGGCCGCCCATGACCCTGTGGCCGGTTCTCCACTGTTCCTCTTGGAGCACTTTTGATAGATACTGACCACTGCAGACCGGGAACAGCCCACAAGAGCTGCAGTTTTGGAGATGCTCTGACCCAGTCGTCTAGCCGTCACAATCTGGCCCTTGTCAAACTCACTCAAATCCTTACGCTCGCCCATTTCTCCTGCTTCTAGCACATCAACTTTGAGGACAACATGTTCACTTGTTACCTAATATATCCCACCCACTAACATTAGCCGTGATGAAGAGATCATCAGTCTTATTCACTGCCTGATTGGTGTATTATTGCATACTAATACATTCATGTCCACAAATAAAAATGTATACAATTGATAACAGTAGTAAAAGCAGTGGTAAACTCTTGAGTGTATCGAGTGCTCGTGCTGATTGGGGATGTGTGTGTGTGTGTTCAGAGAGAGGCAGCAAGCGTCCAAACTGGTGCGTCGCACAGAGAAGAAGCTGAAGGAGGTGATCCTGCAGGTGGATGACGAGAGGCGCAACTCAGAGCAGTACAAAGACCAGGTGAGCCTCACTCCATCTCTGCTCAGATTGCCCCGCTGCGGGGGGAAGTAGATTGTGACGTTGTGTCTGGTTGTGATTGGCTGCAGTCTGACAAGTTGAACAGCCGCATGAAGCAGCTGAAGCGGCAGCTGGAGGAGGCGGAGGAGGAGGCGCAGCGAGCCAACGCTAACCGCAGGAAACTGCAGCGAGAGCTGGAGGACGCCACCGAGTCAGCCGACGCCATGAACCGCGAGGTCACCAGTCTGAAGAGCAAACTCAGGTGCGGGATAACTGCACCGTAACGCTTACACAATTACTATGAATAATCACGAAATGTGACATTTCATCAGAATTATTGCACATCAGGGTTATTGTAAGCTATAACCATAATCCCAGTTAGCTGAGATAATCGATGTTTATTATTCATAGACACTAGGGCTGTCAAAATTGCTCAAAAAATGTTTGAGTATTCCCACTAAAAAACACCAATATTCAAACATGTTTGCGCATTTTGTCAATGACGTGCATTACGTCAATAACAGGACTAATAATACAGAGACATAACTAATGGTATAGGTAGTCTATTGAAGTTTAAACATATTTGACAATGTATTACCTACACAAAAACGAGTAAATCAACTAATGGCCAAGAAAGCAGACCTCAGGCTCTCTGCGCATAACGGTTTAAATGAACAAACTCTGAGTGCTGCTGATCAAGAGTTTTGTGACAGCAATTTAAGGACGCAACTCTTGTCCCAAATATAGCAGGCTTCATTCAGTGATTGAAGCAAATATTATTAATATTAATTTCAGTTTTACAGCATATTGAACGCTCTGTGTGAGCTCTGCTGTGTTAAACATGAAGCTTTTCCTTGACATGAAACGGTAAATAATCACACCAGTGGAAGCAGTGCATTTATCCTTTATTCATGCAATATCTCTTCAGTCAGTACAGTAGCCTACACTTTAGTAATGTTTCTGTTTAACGTTAAATAAAATGAGGCATGGTATGCTAACTCTATCTTACATCTCGCGGCTCAACAATTTTACCTCCTACTGACCAAAATCCACCACGTCACATACATGTGAAGCAGATATTATAACATTCAAATTAAGATATTTTTTTAAATTTACAATAGTTAAGGATTAAAGACTTTTTTTTGGTCAAGTCTGGAGTCATTTCAGGTTGAATCCCGAATCAAGTCTGAAGTCATTTCAGGTTGAGTCCCGAGTCAAGTCTGAAGTCATTTCAGGTTGAGTCCCGAGTCAAGTCTGAAGTCATTTCAGGTTGAGTCCCGAGTCAAGTCTGAAGTCATTTCAGGTTGAGTCCCGAGTCAAGTCTGAAGTCATTTCAGGTCGAGTCCCGAATCAAGTCTGAAGTCATTTCAGGTTGAGTCCCGAGTCAAGTCTGAAGTCATTTCAGGTTGAGTCCCGAATCAAGTCTGAAGTCATTTCAGGTTGAGTCCTGAATCAAGTCTGAAGTCATTTCAGGTAGAGTCCCGAATCAAGTCTGAAGTCATTTCAGGTCGAGTCCCGAATCAAGTCTGAAGTCATTTCAGGTCGAGTCCCGAATCAAGTCTGAAATCATTTCAAGTCGAGTCCCGAATCAAGTGTGAAGTCATTTCAGGTCGAGTCCTGAATCAAGTGTGAAATCATTTCAGGTCGAGTCCCGAATCAAGCCTGAAATCATTTCAGGTCGAGTCCCGAAACAACCCTGAAGTCATTTCAGGTCGAGTCCCGAATCAAGTGTGATGTCATTCGAGGTTGAGTCCCGAGTCAAGTCTGAAGTCGTTTCAGGTCGAGTCCCGAGTCAAATCTGAAGTCATTTCAGGTCGAGTCCCGAGTCAAGTCTGAAGTCATTTCAGGTCGAGTCCCGAATCAAGTCTGAAATCATTATAGGTCGAGTCCCGAATCTTGTCTGATGTCATTTCAGGTCGAGTCTGGAGTCATTTTAGGTCGAGTCTCGAATCAAGTCTGAAAAAATTTCAGGTAGAGTCCCGAATCAAGTCTGAAATCATTTCAGGTCGAGTCCCGAATCAAGTGTGAAGTCATTTCAGGTTGAGTCCCGAGTCAAGTCTGAAGTCATTTCAGGTCGAGTCCCGAATCAAGTGTGAAATCATTTCAGGTCAAGTCCCGAATCAAGTCTGAAATCATTATAGGTCGAGTCCCGAATCTTATCTGATGTCATTTCAGGTCGAGTCTGGAGTCATTTTAGGTCGAGTCTCGAATCAAGTCTGAAGAAATTTCAGGTAGAGTCCCGAATCAAGTCTGAAATCATTTCAGGTCGAGTCCCGAATCAAGTGTGAAGTCATTTCAGGTTGAGTCCCGAATCAAGTGGGAAGTCATTTCAGGTCGAGTCCTGAATCAAGTCTGAAATCATTTCAGGTCGATTCCCGAATCAAGTCTGAAATCATTTCAGGTCGAGTCCCGAAATCAAGTCTGAAATCATTTCAGGTCGAGTCCCGAATCAAGTCTGAAATCATTTCAGGTCGAGTCCCGAATCAAGTCTGAAATCATTTCAGGTCGAGTCCTGAATCAAGTGTGAAGTCATTTCAGGTCGAGTCCCGAATCTAGGGTGAAATCATTTCAGGTCGAGTCCCGAATCAAGTGTGAAATCATTACAGGTCGAGTCCCGAATCAAGTGTGAAGTCATTTCAGGTCGAGTCCCGGATCAAGTGTAAAGTAATTTCAGGTTGAGTCCCGGATCAAGTCTGAAGTCATTTCGGTTCGAGTCCCGAATCAAGTCTGAAGTCATTTCAGGTCGAGTCCCGAACCAAGCGTGAAGTCATTTCAGGTCGAGTCCCGAATCAAGTCTGAAGTCATTTCAGGTCGAGTTCCGAATCAAGCCTGAAGTCATTTCAGGTCGAGTCCCGAATCAAGTCTGAAGTCATTTCAGGTCGAGTTCCGAATCAAGTCTGAAGTCATTTCAAGTCGAGTCCCGAATCAAGTCTGAAGTCATTTCAGGTCGAGTCCCGAATCAAGTCTGAAGTCATTTCAGGTAGAGTCCCAAGTCAAGTGTGAAGTCATGTCAGGTAGAGTCCCGAATCAAGTGTGAAGTCATTTCAGGTCGAGTCCCGAATCAAGTGTGAAGTCTCATTAAATGCGACTCGAGCGAGTCCGAGTCACTAACTCGAGTGCAATCTCCATGTTATACAGTTTTTATGACTGGATTGTGCGAGTCCGTCCATGTTTTCTGCGTTCTGGGCCCTAGTGATGTAATGCATATCTGACATTGAAATGTGTGTTGTGTGTGCAGGCGTGGCGATTTACCCTTCACCATGCGCCGCATCGTCAGTCGCTCGGGAATCGAGAGCGATGAAGACCCAGAGGCCAAGAGCGAAACCCCCGAACCCAAACCAGAGTGAAAGAAGTCCGACTGCAGCGTTCCCCACACACACACACACACAGATACACACAATTCTCGGATGATAACGTTCAAGAAAACTCAGAGATACATTCTTGTTTTTTTATTATTATTGTTTTAGTGCCATAGTGTATTAAAACACACACACACACAATGGTTCTCTTGACAATCACACACGACAGCTTCACTCAAACTGAGGACCAAATCTGTGTTTCCATGTCATCTAGAATAGAAAAAGAGCGGAATGATATTTTTGTAAGGACACATTCCCTTAATGATAATCCCGATTCTGGATCTATTTTTCTAACTGAAGTAAAAGACGAAAAAAAGTATAAATAAGTTAAAAAAAAAATAAAGTGAAGAAAGAATTATTTGAAGGGGACCAAAGCACCGTTGCTTCTACACGTGTATTTTATTCGCCAGTTTTTATAATGGTATAAGGATGAACGTAGGCTCGCTCTCATGCACCTCTGCTGGTAAATAAGAGATTGTGATGATAATTACACTTACGCTTTTTGGGCTTTACACACACATTTAGTAATTCAGACCAGCACGGAGAATATTAGATCGTCACCGTATATGCACATGAAATGGGGAAAGATTCGTGTCTGATTGTTCTGAGCAATAAAACGTGTTTTTTTTTTTCTTTCTTTCACACGGTTGCTGCAGATTGAAGGAATTAAGATAAAGAGTAGGCAATGCACGAACTCATTTAGACTATGCACTATCGCCTTAAATCTACTATTTGGATATTTTCTGATCCTCTTTTCCTCCCAGTATACGTGTCTTTATTAATGTTCAGGGCATGAAGGGTGGATGGGTTGACGGTTTCTCTCACGCACACACTGTAAACTCTGAGCACGGCTGCACGGGGCGGGAAATCCGCTTTTTGGCGGGAGTTTTTGAAAACGTGGAACGCCGGTTTCCGTGGCTACCTCTGATCACGTTTAAAACTCTGTGACATCATCATATTTGATTATTAAGCGACCTGTGTTTTGATTTCTCTCAGAAAGGCAGAGGCGATTCTGACGAGGATTTGATGCGGTCGCTTTAGCGTCAGCGATCTCGCTCCTCGTAGCTCGTGCTCAGTTTCTGCTTTTTCGCTCACACTGCTGGGAAGTGAGAGAAATGTACTATTATTGATTATGTTATGGATACATTAGAGCATTTTTCTCTCTCATTCTCATTCTCGTCTCCCAATAATGACTTTGTGATGTTGTGTTATGTTCTCTCTCTCTCTGCAGCTCCTAAATGATATCTGGAGAGATTTGTCATGAATCGTTATATAATGATATGCAATAAAAATGGCTTTTCCAAAACTGTATGACTCTTGACTAGTTCCTTATCTCTCTTTTTTTTTGTCCATCTATTTCTAGCTACACACCGAAAAAATATTTAAAAAATAAGTTACCTGGTTGCCTTAAATTTGAGTTCATTGAAATTAAATATTTGAGTTAATACAATGAACATTTGAGATTCGACAACCTTTATTCAATATTATTAAAGGATTTTATAAGCATAATTGTGTGTTTTATTTGTGATGACGCTGTGAAATGCTAAATTGTGCTATTTTAACGATTTATCACTTATTTTATGTGGTTCAGATACAATAATATAGAGCTTCTATTCATTAAACCAATTTCTTTCATTGTATCAACTCAAATTTTTAATTTCGATAAACTCAAAATTTTAAGGCAACTAGGCTACTTACTTTAAGTTAAACCAACAATATTTTTTATAGTGCAGGTAAAAAAAAGGCCCATAAACGACATTTAAACTGTTAAATGGATTGCTTTCGATATTTACTGTACCACAGAACAGATGTAATACTGTCCTGTTTGACACTGTGAAGCTGCTTTGACACAATCGTGATCGTAAAAGCGCTATATAAATAAATTGATTGATTGATGTAGTCCTATAAAGTATGGAGCTTTAAAATTAATTAATCTGATTGTTAATTAGATTTTATTATTAATAGAACGGTTAATATTAGACTTTACAAACTGTTATTCCCTACCTCAGCATTTCCTTCATCTACTTCCCGGCAAACATTTGGACATTTAATGACTGTTGACAATACGTCCCGTCATGTTTGAGGAATAGTTCCTAAATAAAAGGTGAACGGATGAATCTGAATGCATTTTTAATGCTTTCTGAATGGAAGAATCCCAAAACAAGGAAAACAGTATCTTGTTGCATTCTTTTTTAAATCCCCCTTTAATTTAGTCTATTCTTCTTGGCTTAACATGCTCCAATTAATGTTTTACTTGGGGTTTCTTTCCTTATGTTGTCTTTGCTTGTTGTTTGTTTGGGTTTTTTCCCTCTGGCGGTTGTTTCTGTTCTTGGTCTACCTACAGTGCTATTTGTCTTATCTATCTCTTCTTGTATATTTCTTCCTTAAATGTACATTTGTCTTTTTATCTGTAATGCTTCATTGTTCTCAGTAATAATTTTAAATGTTCTGTACTTTTTTTTTTTTTTTTTAATGCCGTCCACTCTCGACTGTTTTTGGCCAGGGACACACATTGCTGTACGTAGGATCAGTGTTTGCTGGGATTTCTCACCAAATATTCATTATAATTTAATCTTTTTGGAAAAAAAAATCGAAACCTGTTTTTCAACGTCATGTTTAGTCAGTCAGAATTACAGCCTCTGTTGCTAGCGGATTAAACCATTTAGCAAAATATGGGAATGGACTAATGTTCACTGTGAATCGCGTTATAGCATTGTAATAAAATACTAATGAAAATGCCCTTACGAAAAACAACAACAACAAAACAGTAACAAACAGTAAACCACAAAGTAACAGATTTAAACTGTGATTAGGAAATCAATCAATCCACCAAACATAACACTTTTACTAAAATATTAAAACCATGGTTGATTTTCTTTGCAAGTTGTTGGAGAAATAGAGTTCCCCGAGTATAATCATGTCCCTTTTAAGGAAATAGCTACTGGTATTTGTTATGACCGTTACTGAGTTCTGCCACGAGAGCGCGCACGACCGCCTCGCTGGCTTTGAGCGGATTTATTTGCTTTACATTGAAGCGAATTCATACCATTTTAAAATCTGTTTCACTGAGATTTTATTTTTTCCATAACGTTACATATTTGTTGAAATGCTACAATGACTGCTACAAGAGCTCAAGGGTGCAAACTAAGCCGAACTGGTTTTGAGGGGATCTGTTTTACGTTGAAGCAAATTTATACCATTAAAAAATCGGTGGGATATTTTTATTTTACTATTATTTTATTGTATTGTGTGTGTAAGACAATACAAATAAGTTCTGTTACATTTGGGCCCTGATCTTTCAACCGCTAGCTTGGTAACGGGCCAATCAGATTCAGCGTATTACACACCTTGCGTCAGGCCCCGCCCCGCCCCTTTATACCTACCTGTGGAACGGACAGACAGACAGCAGTGCAGTGTGTGATCGCCACGGCCCCTTCTCTTCTTTTATTATTCTTATCTAAGCCTCATTATCGAGGTCGTCCGGGAATATTTTTCAACATTAATTGGAAAGCCCACCGTGTGACCCAGAGACCCGCAGCACAGACTATAGCAGAGGTGAGCTGAGCTTTACTTCATCAGTTCATTATAACTCAGTTTCTCTGACTTTAATTGAAAACCTCATCACTTGAGTCTTGCGGTGCACCTCACGTGAGAAACTAATAGAATAAGTGTGTGTGTGTGTGGACAGTCAGGTGATGTGCGGTTTGTGTTGAATTAAAGAGATGCTCTCAGTAACTCATTCTCAGGTCTGGTGTTTCAGAAGCTGCTCATCTCACACATCATGGAGTTCTTACTGGTGAGTCTTTGTGTGTTTGTTGCTTTTTGTAAACCTGTTATACATCAGTCATTAGGTCTGACACTGAATGCTTTTCTCATGATCTAAAAAAACAACAACGTAAAAGCATGTTTCCTGAGAAACGTTTGCATTTCCTCGCAAAAAAATCATTTAAAAGTAGGCTAGTTTTTTCTTCCCTCGTATTATTTCCGTCGCAAAAGTGTAGAGGGAACGCAGTTAAACGTCTCTGCGAATGCAAATGTTAGTTTTTTTTTTTTTTTTTTGGTGTGTGATTGAACGCAAATTTTGGTAACATTTTACAATACGGGTGCACTAATATGCATTAATTCATGCTTAACTAATGCACAGATAATCATGAGTTAATTTATTAGGCTATAAAGTAATATGTGAATAGCCATGAGTTAAATGTGTCATAATGTATTAATTCCCTAATAACATATTATATTAACTAATAATGTAAATTAACGTGTTAATTACCACAACGGGGTCAAAGCCATGCATTTAACCTTCCAGTTGTCTGCTTTTAATTAGCTAATGATTTATAAAGGTGTCATTATGTTATGACTTTACTTGTTGGGGCACTTGACTATTAACTAATTCAAAATTAATTCAAAACCCATAACCACAATTACATACCTTTATAAATCATTAGCTAATGCTTAATTAAAGCAGACAACTGGAAGTTGAAATGCATGGCTTTAACCCCTAGTGGAAATTAACACATTCATTTACATTATTAGTTAATATATGTTTTCAGGTAATTAATACATTATGACATTTAATTAATAGCAATTAATATATTACTTAATCAATTAATCATATATAATACACCGCTCTACAGTCATTTAAAAGTGATTGCAGTACCAGTTTTGGCCACTATCTTACATACACTTCCTTTAACCATGTGTTCATTATTAAACTAACCATAAATCATTCAAAAAGCATCAAGAATTTATTTTTATTTTATGTACAGTGAGGAAAATAAATATTTGAACACTGCTATTTTGCAAGTTCCCCCACTTCATGGAGGGGTCTAAAATTGTCGTCGTAGGTGCATGTCCACTGTGAGAGAAATAATCTTTAAAAAAAGCCAGAAATCAGAATATATATATATATTTTTTAAACTATTTATTTAAACACCTAAGAAAATCAATGTTAATATTTGGTACAGTAGCCTTTGTTTGCAATTACAGAGGTCAAACATTTCCTGTAGTTTTTCACCAGGTTTGCACACACTGCAGGAGGGATTTTGGCTCACTCCTCTACACAGATCTTCTCTAGATCAGTCAGGTTTCTGACCTGTCGCTGAGAAACACAGAGTTTGAGCTCCCTCCAAATATTCTCTATTGGGTTTAGGTCTGGAGACTGGCTAGGCCACGCCAGAACCTTGATATGCTTCTTGCAGAGCCGCTCCTTGGTTATCCTGGCTGTGTGCTTCAGGTCATTGTCATGTAGGAAGACCCAGCCTTGACCCATCTTCAATGCTGTAACTGAGGGAGGGAGGTTGTTCCCTTAAATCTCACAATACATGACCCCGGTCAACCTCTCCTTAATACAGTGCAGTGGCCCTGTCCCATGTGCAGAAAAACCCCCCCACAGCATGATGCTGCCACCCCCATGCTTCACAGTAGGGATGGTGTTCTTGGGATGGTACTCATCATTCTTCTTCCTCCAAAAACATTTAGTGGAATTATGAGAAAAAGTTATATTTTGGTCTCATCTGACCACATGACTTTCTCCCATGACTCCTCTGGATCATCCAAATGGTCATTGGCAAACTTAAGACGGGCCTGGACATGTGCTGGTTTAAGCAGGGGGAGCTTCGGTGCCATTCATGATTTCAAACCATGACGTCTTGGTGTTTTACCAACAGTAACCTTGGAAACGGTGGTCCCAGCTCTTATCAGGTCATTGACCAGCTCCTCCCGTGTAGTTCTGGGATGATTTCTCACCTTTCTTAGGATCATTGAGACCCCACGAGGTGAGATCTTGCATGGAGCCCCAGTCCGAGGGACATTGACAGTCATGTTTAGCTTCTTCCAGTTTCTAATGATTGCTCCAACAGTGGACCTTTTTTCACCAAGCTGCTTGGCAATTTCCCCGTAGCCCTTTCCAGCCTTGTGGAGGTTTACAATTTTGTCTCTAGTGTCTTTGGACAGCTCTTTGGTCTTGGCCATGTTAGTAGTTGGATTCTTACTGATTGTATGGGGTGGACAGGTGTCTTTATGCAGCTGACGACCTCAAACAGGTGCCTCTAATTTAGAATAATAAATGGAGTGGAGGTGGACATTTTAAAGCCATGGACATTTTAACAGGTCTTTGAAGGTCATCATTTTAGCTGATAGACAGGTGTTCAAATACTAATTTGCAGATGTATCATTCAAATAAATAGTTAAAAAAATCATACAATGTGATTTCTGGATTTTTTTTAGATTATGTCTCTCACAGTGGACATGCACCTACGATGACAATTTCAGACCCCTCCATGATTTCTAAGTGGGAGAACTTCCAAAATAGCAGGGTGTTCAAATACTTATTTCCCTCACTGTATAATATCTTTAACTCAACCTTTTAAGACAATGATCATGTTCATTTAGCACTATCATTGGACAACAGCTGTTTTGGTGACGTTTTCCTTTGTAAAATTAGGTATCGGCAACATTGATAGCCACTCATCAAGTCATTGTTGGACTAATTTAGGTAGTAACGCTTAAATTGTGCTGTTTTAATAAGGGGATTTTAAGGCTTTGTGTCGGGGGGAAATAAATTGTGTGTAACAACTGCAATTTTGTCTGATTTCTGACCATGTTTTGATGTGAAGTAAATGGAGTCGAGGAGTCGATTCCACAAAAACCTGAAATCGAACACATGTTAGTTTCTTATCTGTGCATCTGTCTACTATTTAACCATGCCCCGCCTCTTTAGAACGTCACCATGGAAACAGAATGTTTTACAGAGGACCGCTTGACACGGACCAATCAGAATGCAAGAAAACAGGAGGCTTGGCTAAAGCCCGCCTCTTCAGAGGAGCCCCTTCACTCCACTGCTTCACTTTTGCAAACGCCTGAAGTAAACCACAACAGCAAACTCTGTGAAATCTATAACCGTATATTACAGTATCGCTCTATATATGACCAAACGTGAGAACATGTTAAAGCTGATGGACTGAGAGACGTCATAAACCTCTGATAGTGCACAGGTAACTATCAGTCAGACTGCCGTATCACTAAGCAGATAACAGGACTGATGTGACCCGATAGAAACGGGCCGAGCTGATGGGAACCGCTTGAGTCAAAGGTCAGAGTTCAGAGGGAAACTGCAGATAATGTCCACAGAAGTCAGTCACTATATTGATTTTGGGTCATGTAGTGTATAGCTGACTCTGTTGTATAGTGTACATTATAGGGTTGCAGGTGAATTATATTTTCACTGTTACGTTCTCTTGCAAACTTGAGTTTGAGCTACATCTAAAGTCCAGCTGAAGCTGTGCTGAGTCATGTGTTACATCACCACAATCATATCGTTCCCTTATATCATCTCACTGATCAGATGACCCAAACACACCCCAACTAACATTTATCATTTCTAGCGGTGTTGTTTTCATTTCATTGGTGGTTTTTATTTTATATCTTCCATTTTAGCTTGGCTTAATAAAAAATGTATGGCTTAAGTTTGGTATAATTGATATACTATTATAATGTTTATTACTATTTTTTTTTAAAAAATATATATTTTTTTTCATTTTAGTTAAAGTTTAAGTAATATTGTGTGTTTTTGTCATTGTATTCATTTTTAAACATGTCTATATTAAATAAAATGCCTATATACAGTGAGAAGATTTTGCAAGCACATGTGACTTTTTTCAGGGATTGCAAGTTTTTATATCTTGCAATTCCGACTTTATCTCTCGCAATTTCGACTTTATCGCTCACAATTCTGACTTTATCGCTCGCAATTCTGACTTTATCTCTCACAATTCTGACTTTATCTCTCACAATTCCGACTTTATCTCTCACAATTCTGACTTATCTCTCACAATTCCGACTTTATCTCTCACAATTCTGACTTTATCTCTCGCAATTCCGACTTTATCGCTCACAATTCTGACTTTATCTCTCGCAATTCTGACTTTATCTCTCACAATTCTGACTTTATCTCTCACAATTCCGACTTTATCTCTCACAATTCTGACTTATCTCTCGCAATTCCGACTTTATCGCTCACAATTCTGACTTTATCGCTCGCAATTCTGACTTATCTCTCGCAATTCCGACTTTATCGCTCACAATTCTGACTTTATCGCTCGCAATTCTGACTTTATCTCTCGCAATTCTGACTTTATCTCTCACAATTCTGACTTATCTCTCGCAATTCTGACTTATCTCTCGCAATTCCGACTTTATCGCTCGCAATTCCGACTTTATCGCTCGCAATTCCGACTTTATCGCTCGCAATTCTGACTTTATCTCTTGCAATTCTGACTTTATCTCTCACAATTCCGACTTTATCTCTTGCAATTCTGACTTTATCTCTGGCAATTCCGACTTTATCTTTGCAATTCTGACTTTATCTCTGGCAATTCTGACTTTACCTCTCGCTACTCCGACTTTATCTCTCGCAATTCTGACTTTATCTCTCGCAATTCCGACTTTATCTCTCGCAATTCCGACTTTATCTCTCGCAATTCTGACTTTATCTCTCACAATTCTGACTTTATATTTCGCAATTCTGACTTTATCTCTGGCAATTCTGACTTTACCTCTCGCTACTCCGACTTTATCTCTCGCAATTCTGACTTTATCTCTCACAATTCCGACTTTATCTCTCGCAATTCTGACTTTATCTCTCGCAATTCCGACTTTATCTTTGCAATTCTGACTTTATCTCTGGCAATTCTGACTTTACCTCTCGCTACTCCGACTTTATCTTTCGCAATTCTGACTTTATCTTTTGCAATTCCGACTTTATCGCTCGCAATTTTGACTTTATCTCTCGCAATTCTGACTTTATCGCTTGCAATTCTGACTTTATCGCTCGCAATTCCGACGTTATCTCTCGCAATTCTGACTTTATCGCTTGCAATACCAACTTTATCTCTGGCAATTCCGACTTTATCTCTGGCAATTCTGACTTTATCTCTCGCTACTCCGACTTTATCTTTCGCAATTCTGACTTTATCGCTCGCAATTCCGACTTTATCGCTCACAATTCTGACTTTATATCTCGCAATTCTGACTTTATCTCTCGCAATTCCGTCTTTATCTCTCGCAATTCTGACTTTATCTCTCGCAATTCCGACTTTATCTCTCGCAATTCTGACTTTATCTCTCGCAATTCCGACTTTATCTCTCGCAATTCCGACTTTATCTCTCGCAATTCCGACTTTATCTCTCGCAATTCCGACTTTATCTCTCGCAATTCCGACTTTATCTCTCGCAATTCCGACTTTATCTCTCGCAATTCTGACTTTATCTCTCGCAATTCCGGCTTTATCTCTCGCAATTCTGACTTTATCTCTCGCAATTCCGACTTTATCTCTCGCAATTCTGACTTTATCTCTCGCAATTCTGACTTTATCTCTCGCAATTCCGACTTTATCTCTCGCAATTCCGACTTTATCTCTCGCAATTCTGACTTTATCTCTCACAATTCTGACTTTATATTTCGCAATTCTGACTTTATCGCTCACAATTCCGACTTTATCGCTCACAATTCTGACTATCTCTCACAATTCTGACTTTCTCTTGCAATTCTGACTTTATCTCTCGCAATTCTGACTTTATCTCTCCCAATTCTGACTTTATATTTCGCAATTCTGACTTTATCTCTCGTAATTCTGGCTTTCTCTCGCAATTCCGACTTTATCTCTCGCAATTCCGACTTTATCTCTCGCAATTCTGACTTTATCTCTCACAATTCTGACTTTATATTTCGCAATTCTGACTTTATCGCTCACAATTCCAACTTTATCGCTCACAATTCTGACTATCTCTCACAATTCTGACTTTCTCTTGCAATTCTGACTTTATCTCTCGCAATTCTGACTTTATCTCTCCCAATTCTGACTTTATATTTCGCAATTCTGACTTTATCTCTCGTAATTCTGGCTTTCTCTCACAATTCTGACTTTATCTCTCGCAATTCCGGCTTTCTCACGCAATTCCGACTTTTATCTCTTTTGCAATTTCAACTTTATATTTCGCAATTCTGACTTTATCGCTCACAATTCCGACTTTATCTCTCACAATTCCGACTTTATCTCCTACAATTCTGACTTTCTCTTGCAATTCCGACTTTATTTCTCGCAATTCCGACTTTATCTCTCACAATTCCGACTTTATCTCTCGCAATTCTGACTTTATCTCTTGTAATTCTGGCTTTCTCTCCTAATTCCGACTTTTATGTCTTTTGTAATTTCAACTTTATCTGTTACAATTCCGACTTTATATTTTGCAATTCCGACTTTTATCTCTTTTGCAATTCCCACTTTATCTCTCGCAATTCTTACTTTATATTTTGCAATTCCGACTTTATCTCTCGCAATTTCAACTTTATATTTCACATTTTTACCGCATTTAAATTTTAGTTATATTTCACAAAATGTGAAACCTAAACTGAGAAATGCTCAACTCTAAAATCATTTGAGCCATTCTGGTGTAAACCGATGTGATTAAAGTAGCTTTTGCTGAATATTGTGTGTGATTATTCTGCTTTAGGCTCATCCGGCTGTGAAGGCGTTCATGTGCGGCTCTCTGAGCGGGACGTGCTCCACGCTGCTCTTCCAGCCGCTGGACCTGGTGAAGACGCGCCTGCAGACCCTTCAGCCTGGGTCAGTCCACACTAGGACTGTCAAAATTGCTCAAAAATGATGCTTGAACAAATTTTGCGCGTGCATTACGTCAATAACAGGGCAAATTAATACAAAGAGACATAACTAATGGTATAGGTAGTCTATTTAAGTTTAAACATATTTGACAATGTATTACCTACACAAAAACGAGTAAATCAACGAATGGCCAAGAAAGCAGACCTCAGGCTCTCTGCGCATAACGGTTTAAATGAACAAACTCTGAGTGCTGCTGATCAAGAGTTTTGTGACAGCAATTTAAGGATGCAACTCTTGCCCCAAATATAGCAGGGTTCATTCAGTGATTGAAGCAAATATTATTAATATTAATTTCAGTTTTAAAGCATATTGAACGCTCTGTGTGAGCTCTGCTGTGTTAAACATGAAGCTTTTCCTTGACATGAAACGGTGAATAATCACACCAGTGGAAGCAGTGCATTTATCCTTTATTCATGCAATATCTCTTCAGTCAGTACAGTAGCCTACACTTTAGTAATGTTTCTGTTTAACGCTAAATAAAAAGAGGCTTGGCCAATGCTAACTGTATCTTACATCGCTTGCATTTAACTTTATCTCGCGGCTCAACAATTTTACCTCCTACAGACCAAAATCCACATGGCTTTAGATTTTGGAGTTAAAATCGCTTTCTCGAGTTGGGCTCTGCACTTTCTGCCATCTTCCAAGCAAGATGCGTCAACTTTCGGCAGTGACTCCCATGACCTGTCACTGAACCCTCCGGTGCGCACACACTCGCAAAGCAGACAGCCACGCCTCTACTACTTTTCCACTTTTTTTTTTTAAATTCAAATATCAATTTTCACCTTCAAAATTCATTTTTTAAACTATTCGAATATATATATTCGAATTTAGAATATTCGTTGACAGCACTAGTCCAGACACAGGACGGTTTTGATTAACGGTTCCGTCAGTCTGAGTGAAGTTTGAGTGAGCTGTGTTCTGTGCTTCAGGTCTGGGCGGGTCAGCATGGTCGCGGTCTTCATTAGTGTGCTGCGGACGGAGAAGCTCTCTGGGCTGTGGAGAGGCGTCTCACCTGTGAGTGTGTCACCTGATGTGGTACGATACCTCTGTGTTTGTGTTTGTTTGGTTTTATTGTCTCTTTCTGTCTCCGCAGTCGTTTGTTCGCTGTATTCCAGGAGTCGGGATATACTTCAGCACGTATTCCACGCTAAAGCAGCGGTTTTTCGCCGACGGGGCCCCTGGGCCCCTAGAGTCAGTGCTGCTGGGAGCCGGAGCCAGATGTGTCGCGGGCGTCTGCATGCTGCCCGTCACTGTCATCAAAACACGCTTCGAGGTGTGTGTGTGTGTGTATGCTTGTGTGTAGATTAATACAAATTAAGTTGATCAAAGGTTGGAGTAAAGGCATTTATTTTGTTGCAAAAGAGTTCTATTTCAAATAAATGCAGTTCTTTTGAGCTTTCTGTTTATCAAAGAATTCTGAAACATAAAATCATCTCGCAATTCTGACTTTATATCACACAATTTCAACTTTTGTATCTCACTTTTTTTTGTTCCGACTTTATCTTGCAATTCCGATTTTATATCTTGCAATTCAGGCTTTGTATCTCCCAATTCTGAATTTGTATCTCCCAATTCTGAATTTGTATCTCGCAATTCCAATTTTATATCTTTCAATTCCGACTTTGTATCTTACAATTCCTACTTTGTATCTTGAAATTCCGAATTTGTATCTCGCAATTCCGAATTTGTATCTCGCAATGCCGACTTTGTACCTCACAATTCCTACTTTGTATCTTGAAATTCCGAATTTGTATCTCACAATTCCGAGTTTATATCTTGAAATTCCGAATTTGTATCTCGCAATTCCGAATTTGTCTCTCACAATTCCGAGTTTGTATCTTGAAATTCCGAATTTGTATCTCGCAATTCCGAATTTGTATCTCGCAATTCTGAATTTGTATCTTGCAATTCCGACTTTGTATCTCACAATTCCGAATTTGTATCTCGCAATTCCAATTTTATATCTTGCAATTCCGACTTTGTATCTTACAATTCCGAATTTGTATCTTAAAATCCTGAATTTGTATCTCGCAATTCCGAATTTGTATCTCGTAATTATGACTTTATTTCTCGCAATTCCTACTTTGTATCTTGAAATTCCAAATTTGTATCTCGCAATTCCGAATTTGTATCTCACAATTCCTTCTTTGTATCTTGAAATTCCGAATTTGTATCTCGCAATTCCGAATTTGTATCTCGCAATTCCAATTTTATATCTTGCAATTCTGACTTTGTATCTTACAATTCCTACTTTGTATCTTGAAATTCCGAATTTGTATCTCACAATTCCTAATTTTTATCTCACAATTCCGAATTTGTCTCTCACAATTCCGACTTTGTATCTTACAATTCCTACTCTGGATCTTGAAATTCCGAATTTTGTATCTCGCATTTCTGAATTTGTATCTCGCAATTCCGACTTTGTAACTCACAATTCCTACTTTGTATCTTGAAATTCCAAATTTGTATCTCGCAATTCCGAATTTGTGTCTCGCAATTCCAATTTTACATCTCGCAATTCTGACTTTGTATCTCACATTTCCTACTTTGTATCTCGTAATTCCGACTTTGTATCTCACAATTCCAATTTTACATCTCGCAATTCTGACTTTGTATCTCACATTTCCTACTTTGTATCTCGTAATTCCGACTTTGTATCTCACAATTCCTACTTTGTATATCGCAATTCCGAATTTGTGTCTCGCAGTTCTGAATTTGTCGCTCACAATTCCAATTTTATATCTCGCAATTCCGACTTTGTATCTCTCATTTCCTACTTTGTATCTTGCAATTCCAAATTCGTATCTCGCAATTCCGAATTTGTATCTCGCAATTCCGAATTTATTTCTCGCAATTCCGTCTTTATATCTTGCAATTCTGACTGATGAGTGTGTGTGTGTTTCAGAGCGGCCGCTATCAGTACAGCAGTGTGTCCGGAGCGCTGCGGTCCGTGTGCCGGACTGAGGGACCGAAGGCTCTGTTCTCCGGTCTGACGGCCACATTGCTCCGAGATGCGCCGTTCTCCGGGATATACGTCATGATCTACAGCCAGGCCAAATACTCGCTGCCACAAGGTCTGTACACTTACTGAGAGTGAACATAATACATATGCTTCAGATATGAGTGTGTGATTTAAATGGGATTTAGCAGCTTAAAGGTTTTGTTTTACTTTTCAAGAAACTTCTGAAGCAAGCAAATGCAACAATTTTTGGAGGAATGCAACGTTTCTCAGGGGAACGTTTTGTGACCAAAGTTTTTCCAGAGCAATGCAGTTTTTGCAAGCAAATGGGACATGTCCGACTTTATCTCTTGCAATTCCGACTTTCTCTCTTTTTTAATTCTGACTTTGTTTGCAATTATGACTTTATCTCTTGCAATTCCGAATATTTCTTGCAATTCCAACTATTTCTCGCAATTCTGACTTTATCTCTCACAATTCTGACAATTCTGACTTCTTTTCTCAATTCCGACTTTATCACTCGCAATTCCAACTTTATCGCTCGCAATTCCAACTTTCTCTCTTTTGCAATTCCGACTTTTTCTCGCAATTCTGACTTTATCTCTCGCAATTCCGACCTTTTCTCGCAATTCTGACTTTCTCTCTCGCAACTCCGACCTTTTCTCGCAATTCTGACTTTCTCTCGCAATTACAACCTTTGCTCACAATTCCGACTTTTTCTCACAATTCCGACTTTCTCTCTTTTGCAATTCCGACTTTATCGCTCGCAATTCCGACTTTCTCTCTTTTGCAATTCCGACTTTTTCTTGAAATTCTAACTTTATCTCTTTTGCAATTCCGACCTTTTCTTGCAATTCTGACTTTATTTATTTTGCAATTCGACTTTAAAGCTCGCAATTCCGACTTAATCTCTCGGAATTCCGACTTTTTCTCGCAATTCCGACTTTCTCTCTTTTGCAATTCCGACTTTATCGCTCGCAATTCCGACTTTCTCTCTTTTGCAATTCTGACTTTATCTCTTTTGCAATTACGACTTTAACGCTCGCAATTCCGACTTTCTCTCTTTTGCAATTCTGACTTTATCTCTTTTGCAATTACGACTTTAACGCTCGCAATTCCGACTTTCTCTATTTGCAAATACGACTTTATCACTCGCAATTCCGACTTTCTCTCTTTTGCAATTCCGACTTTTTCTGGGAATTCTGACTTTATCTCTTTTGCAATTCCGACTTTATCGCTCGCAATTCCTACTTTTTCTCGAAATTCCGACTTTATCTCTCGCAATTCCGACTTTTTCTCTTTTGCAATTCCGACTTTTTCTCACAATTCTGACTTTCTCTCGCAATTCTGACCTTTTCTCTTTTGCAATTCCGACTTTTTCTCACAATTCTGACTTTCTCTCGCAATTCTGACCTTTTCTCGCAATTCTGACTTTTTCTCACAATTCCGAACTTTTCTCCTAATTCCAACTTTCTCCCTTTTGCAGTTCCGACTTTCTCTCTTTTTCAATTCCGACCTTTTCTCGCAATTTTGACTTTATCTCTCGCAATTCTGACTTTCTCTTGCAATTCTGACTTTTTCTTGCAATTCTGACTTTATTTCTTGCAATTCCGACCTTTTCTCGCAATTCTAACTTTATCAGAAGTTTAACAGAATTTTTGCAAGCAAATGCAACATTTCTCAGGGAAACGTCAACATTTATAGAATAAATCCAAAGTTTGTCAGAGTAAAGCAAAACATTTGCGAGGAAACAAAAAAGGATTGCAATGCAGTTTTTCCTCTCATCTCATACTTTTCACATCCATATGACCTTCTGGAACATGACCTGAGATAGCAGGTAACCAGAATATGGCTCATGATGTACAAACGTTTCTCCATAGGAGATAAGAGAACCGCTCAGTCATTCCGTCGGCTCAGACGGGGACTCATAATGACGGTGGATTGTGATACCGCAGTGCAGATAATTTCCACAGACTGTCCTGATAAACTCTCTCTCTCTTTCAGAGATCAGCCAGTCGTCTTACGCTCCGCTGGCTAACTTCAGCTGCGGCGTTCTGGCCGGCGTTCTGGCCTCCGTCGTGACCCAGCCGGCAGATGTGGTGAAAACTCACATTCAAGTGAGTCCAGACGTCTTCAGCAGGACGTCAGATGTGGTGCGATACATTTACAAGGTAGCAGATGCTCACTGATTCTCCTAACATGCACCTCTCTCTAAATATATTGTTTAAAAATAAATAAAAGCTACCGTATATACCCAAATATAAGACGAGGTTTGTGTTCTAAAAATAGGCTGAAAAATGGGGTTGTCTTATATTGGCAATATAGACAAAATCACATATCTATTATAGTTGATAAAAATATAATGAACCGACCATAACAAGTATGTGCTGTTGACGCTCGCGCAGCCTCTCGAGGAGAAATCACAACACGAGTGCCGCTCACACTGAGAAACTGAGCTAAGCATTCAAAATGTGAGGTTTTTATATTTACAACATATGATACAAACATCACTCAACCAAAAGAGTGTTTTCCTGAATACCATCATGACTGAAAATGACACTGATTTCATATGACAGCTCCATAAACAAATTAACATTAAGCCACTTACAGTCTTGTTCAAAATAATAGCAGTACAATGTGACTAACCAGAATAATCAAGGTTTTTCGTATATTTTTTTATTGCTACGTGGCAAACAAGTTACCAGTAGGTTCAGTAGATTCTCAGAAAACAAATGAGACCCAGCATTCATGATATGCACGCTCTTAAGGCTGTGCAATTGGGCAATTAGTTGAATTAGCTGAAAGGGGTGTGTTCAAAAAAATAGCAGTGTGGCATTCAATCACTGAGGTCATCAATTTTGTGAAGAAACAGGTGTGAATCAGGTGGCCCCTATTTAAGGATGAAGCCAACACTTGTTGAACATGCATTTGAAAGCTGAGGAAAATGGGTCGTTCAAGACATTGTTCAGAAGAACAGCGTACTTTGATTAAAAAGTTGATTAGAGAGGGGAAAACCTATAAAGAGGTGCAAAAAATGATAGGCTGTTCAGCTAAAATGATCTCCAATGCCTTAAAATGGAGAGCAAAACCAGAGAGACGTGGAAGAAAACGGAAGACAACCATCAAAATGGATAGAAGAATAACCAGAATGGCAAAGGCTCAGCCAATGATCATCTCCAGGATGATCAAAGACAGTCTGGAGTTACCTGTAAGTACTGTGACAGTTAGAAGACGTCTGTGTGAAGCTAATCTATTTTCAAGAATCCCCCGCAAAGTCCCTCTGTTAAAAAAAGGCATGTGCAGAAGAGGTTACAATTTGCCAAAGAACACATCAACTGGCCTAAAGAGAAATGGAGGAACATTTTGTGGACTGATGAGAGTAAAATTGTTCTTTTTGGGTCCAAGGGCCACAGGCAGTTTGTGAGACGACCCCCAAACTCTGAATTCAAGCCACAGTACACAGTGAAGACAGTGAAGCATGGAGGTGCAAGCATCATGATATGGGCATGTTTCTCCTACTATGGTGTTGGGCCTATTTATCGCATACCAGGGATCATGGATCAGTTTGCATATGTTAAAATACTTGAAGAGGTCATGTTGCCCTATGCTGAAGAGGACATGCCCTTGAAACGGTTGTTTCAACAAGACAATGACCCAAAACACACTAGTAAACGGGCAAAGTCTTGGTTCCAAACCATCAAAATTAATGTTATGGAGTGGCCAGCCCAATCTCCAGACCTTAATCCAATTGAGAACTTGTGGGGTGATATCAAAAATGCTGTTTCTGAAGCAAAACCAAGAAATGTGAATGAATTGTGGAATGTTGTTAAAGAATCATGGAGTGGAATAACAGCTGAGAGGTGCCACAAGTTGGTTGACTCCATGCCACACAGATGTCAAGCAGTTTTAAAAAACTGTGGTCATACAACTAAATATTAGTTTAGTGATTCACAGGATTGCTAAATGAAAAAAAAATGTTTGTACAAAATAGTTTTGAGTTTGTACAGTCAAAGGTAGACACTGCTATTTTTTTGAACACACCCCTTTCAACTAATTGCCCAATTGCACAGCCTTAAGAGCGTGCATATCATGAATGCTGGGTCTCATTTGTTTTCTGAGAATCTACTGAACCTACTGGTAACTTGTTTGCCACGTAGCAATAAAAAATATACTAAAAACCTTGATTATTCTGGTTAGTCACATTGTACTGCTATTATTTTGAACAATACTGTACATTTTAGATGCAGTGTTGAGTGTTCAGCGAAAAAAGTTCCAAAAAAAAGATTCTAAGCAACAAAGTTCCAAACAGCAGAACCATAACGCGTCTCACAGCAACAGTGTGTGTTACTGAATGATTCAGTGTTTGAATGAATCGGTTGAATAAAAGATTCAATAACCTGTTCGTAAACGGCTTCCTCATTCTTGAATGAATCAGCCATTTGAATGAATCGTTTGAATTAATGACTCACTGACTCACTCAGTAAGACTCAACTGCTGCCACCTACTGGTGGTTTAGTTTCATGTTTAAACATACTTTCTAAAAAGATTAAGGAGGGAAATGCCCCTGTAAACATATCACAAATAGGCAGATTTAAATATGCCAAAGCTAATTAAACACTGGTGAGAAAATAGCTTCAGAATAAATGATATTTACAACACAAAAAAATAAAAATATAACTTTTTTCTGGACAAGCACATTTTTTACTCGGACAAGTGAATGACCGATTTACTTATCCGATGGACAAGCACATGAACATGCTTAATGTCGAGCCATGTATAATAATGAATGGGGTTAAAATGTTTTTTTCCCCAATGAATTATCAGTAGAATTTTCAAATAAAATAATTTTCTGTTGAATTTTATAAAATCATATTGCTGATTTTTTTCCACAAAAAAAAATGGGGGTCGTCTTATATTCGGGTATATACAGGAATTAAAACGACAAACATATGCAACAAAAATATCCAAATAAAAACTAGTGTGAAAAACTGAATCCTAAGATGTCTGGTCTGTCTGTGTGTCAGAATCAGGGGCTGGTGGGGTTTTTCCGTGGCGCGGTTCCTCGCTCTCTGAGGAGGACCATGATGGCGGCGATGGCCTGGACTGTGTACGAGCAGCTGATGGCTCAGATGGGCCTCAAATCCTGAGAGCGATCGAACCACATCACACACTGAACGAGATCTTCACACGGGACATCTGAGGCTCACGGGCCGGCTGATGTTTTAGTGTTTGACTCTGAGATCCTCGATCCCCGGGTCGGGGAACTCGGCGAGAGAAATGAGCCGTTTGTCTTGCTGACCGTGATCATCGTGGTTCGGCAAACGGCTTTGATTCTCTATCACGGTGAACTGAAGAGCATCTTGAACACACACATAGGGCTTTGAAATGCACTTTAATATGTCAGCTCAGCTTGTCTTGTCTGATTTTGAGTTAACTACGCTGCTTATGTTCTGCTCTAATAAAGTGTTGCTTCATGAGCTGCTTTAATCTCTTTGCTTTTATAGTATTATGGTGCAGGTTATGATTGACAGGTTACCTTCAGATATTGTTTATCGTGTCAATTATTATTAAAGTCTGCGTGAAATTGAAGTTGTGATCAGCTTTTCTTCACTATATGCTGTAAATCTGAGTGATACGGCTTCAGGAATAAAAACAAAAGTAGGGCGGGGCTTGATTTTGTCTGATTGAATAATGGTGGTTTGCTATTGGTGGATCTCATGTGAGTGACAGGTGGCTCCGCCCACATCACCAGAGAAGAGATGGGCTGTAAGAGGGAGAGGTTTTTCTGATTCAAGTTTACAAGGGCACATGAATAATGATGTGCACAGATTACTCTTATATACATATACACACACACACACACACACACACACACACACACACACACACACACACACACACACACACACACACACAATTCACTGAAGTGATGAATACTGATTATCTCCATCACAGCACCTGTTAGAAGCAGGAAAAATGGGCGAGCGTAAGGATTAGAGTGAGTTTGATAAGGGCCAGATTGTGACGGCTAGACGACTGGGTCAGAGCATCTCCAAAACTGCAGCTCTTGTGGGCTGTTCCCGGTCTGCAGTGGTCAGTGTCTATCAAAAGTGCTCCAAGAGGAACAGTGGAGAACCGGCCACAGGGTCATGGGCGGCCAAGGCTCATTGATGCACGTGGGGAGCGAAGGCTGGCCCGTGTGGTCCGATCAAACAGACGAGCTACTGGAGCTCAAACTGCTCCAGAAGTTAATGCTGGTTCTGATAGAAAGGTGTCAGAATACACAGAGCATCTCAGTTTGTTGTGGATGGCCAGGTGAGTGTGTGTCAATTACCTGAGGGAACACATGGCCCCAGGATGCACTATGGGAAGAAGGCGAGCCGGCAGAGGCAGTGTGATGCTTTGGCCAATGTTCTGCTGGGAAACCTTGGGTCCTCCATCCATGTGGATGTTACTTTGACACGCTCCACCTACCTAAGCATTGTTGAGACCATGTTCAGCCTTTCATGGAAACGGTATTCTGGTGGCTGTGGCTCTTCCAGCAGATAATGCTCCTGACACAAAGCACAAATGCTTCAGGAATGGTTTGAGGCGTTGACTTGGCCTCCAAAGTCTCCAGATTTCAATCTAATCGAGCATCTGTGGGATGAGCTGAACAAACAAGTCCGATCATCATGTTATGCCTGATCGGTGTAAAAACTGAAGTCTGTTTTTAAAAGATGTTTTTGTTACGGATAGGGAAAGCTCTGGCTTTGTGTGGACGGGGACAAAGTTATGCATATTATATTACATTTCTGTCAATAGATCCTCATGAATACTACACACTGTACCTTTAACCCAGGGTTTAGGAATATATAGTGCGCATTATTTTGCGGTGTCAATATTTGATACGCAACCCACAAAAGGCGTGCTAATCCTCCGGAGCAGGTTTCATAAGTCTGGGTAAAAGCGCTGCTAACACCTCTTCTAAATTACAAGTGTTAAAGTTCATCAAATGAGTAGAGCAATGATAACCTGGAGTTAAACGCGGTGTGAAAACTGTTGGGTTTATAATCTGAGGTAAATTGAGATCGTTTTTCCTGTTCGTTCAGCCGGCTATTTTTCTGACCGACGACCGAGGGTCAACAGCAGAAATAAAGACTTTCTGAATGATGGGAGCAGATACGACCGATGACCTCAAATGAGCCTCTTACGCAAAACCCTTCAAACGAGTCAAAGGCAAGACAACACACACGCTGAACTGGACAATAATACACACGTGTGACATGTGCAATGTTATGTTTTGAGAAAGACTTTTGAGAAAATGTTTGACAACATTAAGAAAGACTTTAATAATGCTGTTTGTCCTGAAGATCGCCTAGTCTTAACGTTACCACAACATTTTCTTTCACAACATTTTAAGTTATTTGTATTCGTTTTAAAGCGGCTGTAGTCGTGCCACCGTTTCCTCTTCAATTTACCTTTTCAGTTTCAACTTGACGATTTGACTTTTATTGTCTGTATTTTAAATAAAATATTATTTTAAATAAATATAGGAACTTTGTTTTAATTAATAAACTAGTATATTAATAAATATCATTCAGAATTGTTCTGTTATTTTAATAAAACATTATTTTAATAAATAAAATGGCTATTTTTTATCTATTGCGTTATTTAAAATGAACTATTCTAATATAATTCAGAATTATACTGTTTATTTAAAAAACTGAAATATTTTATTAAATACAATTCAGAAACGTCATTTTAATTAATAAATTCATAATCGTTGTTAATAAAAAATAAAAAAATAAATATTTTTTTAAATAGGCATGTTACAGTTTTACTGCTTAAAAATTTACATAATAATGGCATTATGGAGGAAAAGATCATGGTTAGTTTTGTAAGTGAACATCTGGTTGTCTAAAAGACTACTTTAGTTGTTTTAGTCTTCTGGGTTTTTTCACAGAATGACATTTTAACCCCGTTAGATGAGGGACGTGATGATCCTTTACCTGTGAACATCAAATCACTGATTTAAACTTTAACCTCTACAATAACCTCATTGATAACACACACACACACACACACACACACACACACACGTTATTGTCCTCATTTGCAGGCTCATTTTCACTTTCACTTCTCTTATTGAGGTGTATTCTTCTACAATTCTTTAAATGTGAGTTAAACATGGTTGTGCCCTGTGTAAACACTCGTGACCGTGATTTAGGACAGCATGCCTCTCAGCAAACAGAAGTTGCGACAGAATGTACACAGTGATTATCCGAGAATGTTTCGCCATTGTCTTAATATGGTCTTTGTCTTAATATGGACAATCCATCCCGTGTGTCTTAATATGGTCCACCCGTCCGTCACAGCAGCGCCACCTAGCGTACAGGACAGAAAACACAGGACAGCGACCCATACAGAAACTCCACCACTGAACACAAGCGCCACCTAACGGCGAGGAAAGCACAGTACAGGTGAACACAAACGCCTTCTAAAGCGCTGTGCAGAGGTGGAAAGTAAAAGTTCTGCCTTATTTTTGTTTTATTCCACTCATGAACTCAGTCAGCTGAATTCACTTGTTAATTTTAAAAAAATGCTACAAGTGGTGGAGGGAATCGAAACACTTCCAAAGTTTCCTCTTTTCTGAGGCAAAGCAGTCAGTTAGAATATTATGACAGACAGCAGAGGTGTTGCATGTGTAGCAGGGTGAGCAAGTTCCCTCCCCTGTATTTAGAGTGACGGCCTATCAGCATTTGAGGCCTGTATGGCAAGCCGTTTTAGCATTAAATACACCTTCGCATACTAGTCATAAATCAGTTTTGACTAGTCATAATTCCAGTTCCAGATATCTCCTCTGCAATTTTGACTAGTCGTTATTGCAATTAAGATATCTACAATGTTAATTTGACTAGTCATAATATACATTCAAGATATCTATAATGCTATTTTGACTAGTCATATTCTTCCATTGACTTCCATTGGAAAATATTTTCAGATATCTTCAAATGAGTTTTGACTAATAGATTGTACTAGTCATAATTAAATTGGAGATATCTCTAACTGAATTATTACAAGTAAAAATTATAATTAGAGATATCTCTAACAGGTTTTTAACTAGTCATAATCATATTTAAGATATCTTTAATTCATCAATTTTAAAGATATCTAAAATACATATGTAGATTGGGGGTGTCAACAATAATCGATTCGGCGATGCATCGCGATGCGGGGCATGAACGATTCAGCATCGATGCGGCAAAGTGCCATAATCGATTATGTCACTGTTTATTTTCTGGCGGACGATAAAGTTGTGAAGTTTCAAATACTTCCGGTTCCGGGAGAATAACAACAACAACAAGGAAGATGGCTGAGGCGGAGGGAGATGACCGCGATAGACGGGTTATTAAAAACGCGCTAACGACCCGAGGTGTGTAGGATTGTACTTATATATTTTTTGCACAATAATAAATTAATCTATAATGACGAAATACGGCGCAATTCACCTTTATTCCACAAGGTGGCAATGTCTGATACCCAATGATGAAGTGACGTTTCACTCATAGTTACCTCTGACAGAAAACGAAACAATAATCTGCAAAACTTGAAATGGCTCAGTGATTTACTGCAGAGAGCAAGTACTAAACACAATCATATGTTAGTGTCACTGTCTCTTGATGATGGATGTGGTCAAGAAGCTGTCAGAGATCAAAATATTGATTTTGAAGACGTTGAAAACGAGTTTGGAGAATATGCTGGAGATGGCGAATATGAGCAGATGCTGAATATACTGGTAAACGAGCTCTGACGAGGACAGATGATGATGGTGTTAAACATCTGCTCAAACTGAATCCTTCCAAGCTCCAAAAGGTAATGAAATAGGTTTTATTTTATTCTTCTGTAGCTGTTACTCTAAAATCAGGAGTTTTATATATTATCACGACAGGTAGATGTCTATCCATGTTAAATATAGATCTGGGTCGCTAACGACCTGAATATGTAAGAATGTTTGGTGAAACAGTCATGCATTTAAGGGTTAATTGCATTTTATTTAATTTTATTTAATAACTTTTATGTCAAAGATACAGGAGACACATAGCAGCCAATACAATCTGTTGTTCAATATCTGCTTGTATTGCCTCATGACTGATGAAAAATTAGCTTTGTGTGCAGAATTTTGATGCATCACAATGCATCGTAGAATCGAATTGAATCGAAATCGTTACCTGGTGAATCGTAATCGAATCGAATCGTGAAGGAAGTGCCAATGCACACCCCTAATGTAGATATCTGCAAATAATTTATTACTAGTCAAATTATAATTGAAGATAGTTTCTGAAAATGTTTCATTCAGTTTTATTGAGACAAAGGTAATTCCATACTAGTCTTGAGCCATGGTCGAACAAGCGAACGAGAGAGCGTTTGCCCACCATCTTCGTTATTTTTTTACTTACGTATTCATGGAAACGTATAGCCTTGTCCAAGCCTGGTATCTCTCTGTTAAAGGTGCACTATGCATATTTCCGTCCACTGGAGGGCGCCTATTCTAAACAAAGGCGTAGTTTGATGACGCAAAGTGTGAGCGCAGCATCTTGGGACATGTGGTCTTCACCTCACAGCCGGTGGAAAATAGGACTCGGGCAGAAATCACGTTCATGGATGCGGTTATTAACGTTACTGTAGTCTAAAGCAGAGCAGGAGCGAGTGTTGTGGAGCTGAGCACGGCCGCTGGAGCGATTGTTAAACAAACACACGGCTCGCGAGCACTGGGACTTTTATTATGACGGGACGGGACACAGTCGCTGGCCGCGCGCACTTCCGCTTTTTCCGGTCATGATTATAAGGTAAAGCAGCTCTGTTTATCATATTAGATACATTTAAGTGTGTTTAAAATGATGTTATGACGTTCCTCTGTGTGTTCGCTCGGCGCTGCTGTGACATGTTCACACTGCTAAGAGTAAAGCGCTTCTGCAGAATAAAACCGAGGGTAGCGGAGATATAGCGCGATAGACAGGCGACTCCCTCAGACGCTATGCTGACACGTCCCGGTCCTTAGTTTAAATTTTCTCACAATTTACAAATAGTTGGAAACATCTGGGATATTGTAGGTACTCAACTGAACAAAATATATAACACTGGCCTAGTGGTTTTGGGATATTTTACTGCAAAAATACTACATAGTGCACCTTTGTAGTATTTTTGGAGAAAGCAAAGACTGATCTTTTCTCTTCCCGTTTTTTAATTGGACAGTTAAAGTGCATGATTTTTGGGGTTACATTGGTTGTCTTCCCGGTCATAAGTGACCAGACACCTAAAAATTAAACTTCCTCCACCCCAGTAAAACCAATACAATTTATTTTTCTTCAATAATATTTTTTCTTTTTAATTTTGTATTTTGAGATGATTTGATGGTATTTTTTAATATTTATGCAATAATTATTGTCTATTTTTGCCATTTAAAATTATAAAATATATATTTTTTAAAACATTTTATTTAAAAAAAAAAATTATTTGCAGTATTTTAGGTTAAAATAGAGACTAGGCCTTCAAAAAAAAAAAAAAAAATTGAAGACAGATTAGCGCCCTCTTTTGGAATTATTTAAGAAATAAAAATGCTGTTGTGTACCTTATCAAAATTATATATATATAAGCCCCTATGACATACACTCGACGCAGAAGTATAAATTGGGCTTAACAGGTGATGAAGAGATCAGTGTTATTCACTTCACCTGTTAGTGGTCACAATGTTATACCTGATCTGTGTCAGTCGTAGTGCGTAGCTCTGAACAGACCTTGACGTGCTCCCTAGTCAATACCAATACCTTTTGCATTCAAAAATTAATACAGGAAGTGCAGAATTATTAGGCAAGTTGTATTTTTGAGGATTAATTTTATTATTGAACAACAACCATGTTCTCAATGAACACAAAAAACTCATTAATATCAAAGCTGAATATTTTTGGAAGTTTTAGTTTTAGCTATTTTAGGGGGATATCTGTGTGTGCAGGTGACTATTACTGTGCATAATTATTAGGCAACTTAACAAAAAACAAATTTATACCCATTTCAATTATTTATTTTTACCAGTGAAACCAATATAACATCTCAACATTCACAAATATACATTTCTGACATTCAAAAACCAAACAAAAACAAATCAGTGACCAATATAGCCACCTTTCTTTGCAAGGACACTCAAAAGCCTGCCATCCATGGATTCTGTCAGTGTTTTGATCTGTTCACCATCAACATTGCGTGCAGCAGCAACCACAGCCTCCCAGACACTGTTCAGAGAGGTGTACTGTTTTCCCTCCTTGTAAATCGCACATTTGATGATGGACCACAGGTTCTCAATGGGGTTCAGATCAGGTGAACAAGGTTTTCTTCTTTTATACCCTTTCTTGCCAGCCACGCTGTGGAGTACTTGGACGCGTGTGATGGAGCATTGTCCTGCATGAAAATCATGTTTTTCTTGAAGGATGCAGACTTCTTCCTGTACCACTGCTTGAAGAAGGTGTCTTCCAGAAACTGGCAGTAGGACTGGGAGTTGAGCTTGACTCCATCCTCAACCCGAAAAGGCCCCACAAGCTCATCTTTGATGATACCAGCCCAAACCAGTACTCCACCTCCACCTTGCTGGCGTCTGAGTCGGACTGGAGCTCTCTGCCCTTTACCAATCCAGCCACGGGCCCATCCATCTGGCCCATCAAGACTCGCTCTCATTTCATCAGTCCATAAAACCTTAGAAAAATCAGTCTTGGGATATTTCTTGGCCCAGTCTTGACGTTTCAGCTTGTGTGTCTTGTTCAGTGGTGGTCGACTTTCTGCCTTTCTTACCTTGGCCATGTCTCTGAGTATTGCACACCTTGTGCTTTTGGGCACTCCAGTGATGTTGCAGCTCTGAAATATGGCCAAACTGGTGGCAAGTGGCATCTTGGCAGCTGCACGCTTGACTTTTCTCAGTTCACGGGCAGTTATTTTGCGCCTTGGTTTTTTACACGCTTCTTGCAACCCTGTTGACTATTTTGAATGAAACGCTTGATTGTTCGATGATCACGCTTCAGAAGCTTGGCTATTTTAAGACTGCTGCATCCCTCTGCGATATATCTCACTATTTTTGACTTTTCTGAGCCAGTCAAGTCCTTCTTTTGACCCATTTTGCCAAAGGAAAGGAAGTTGCCTAATAATTATGCACACCTGATATAGGGTGTTGATGTCATTAGACCACACCCCTTCTCATTACAGAGATGCACATCACCTAATATGCTTAATTGGTAGGAGGCTTTCCAGCCTATACAGCTTGGAGTAAGACAACATGCATAACGAGGATGATGTGGTCAAAATACTCATTTGCCTAATAATTCTGCACTCCCTGTAGAAAAGATATCTGTTCAATATCTGAGCTACATTTTCCTAATCTATATAGTGCAAAAACAATTCCTGTTACCAAAATAAATGTAGCCTTTAGTGATAATTAAACAGATTTTGTGTGGCAAATAAAAATATGATTCAGCTGATCACAAGGAAAAAGATAAATGAGGAAAGATAAACAGCAAGCAACACTGAGTTTTGAAAACGTTTTTTTTTAATGCTCATGTATCAAATATGCTGGTTTGCACACTGGCATGTAATTAATCCACATCCACAGTATCACGCTCAGTTGCATCTGGATATCTTGATTTGAAGGAGATGAAAGGGATATGAGTTTTCCATGTGCCCTTTGGCTCTGACGGATGAATCCCCATCAGTCTGACAGAGACAAAAAGAAAAAGAACAAAAAGAAACAGACCTCAGTAATTCACTGATCAGTAATTCTCAACTGGATCACAAGTCTGCCCTGATTCGTCACAGATATAGGAAAATATGTTAAATGTAATAAATATAATACAATGAATCATATTCAGTGGGGATTGAAAGTTTGGACACCCCAGGTAAACATTTTTTTTATTAATGTGCATAAAGAAGCCAAGAATATATGGAAAAATCTCCAAAAGGCATCAAATTACAGATTAGAAATTCTTATATGTCAAAAAAGTTAGATTTTATTTCCATCATTTACACTTTCAAAATAACAGAAAACCAAACAACAACAAACAATGCCTTGTACTGTCCCCTTTGGCAAGCTGAGACCTGACAGTGTCATGGCTTGTTCTCAATCATCGTCTGGATAGACCAGGTGATGTCCATCTCAAAGGTTTTAAATGCACAGACTCATCTGACGTTGCCCCATCAAACAGCACCATGGGTTCTTCTAAGCAGTTGTCTAGAAAACTGAAAATAGTTGACGGTCACAAAGCAGGAGAAGGCTATAAAAAGATAGCAAAGCGTTTTCAGATGCCAATATCCTCTGTTCAGAATGTAATGAAGAAATGGCAGTCATCAGGAACAGTGGAAGTTAAAGCAAGATCTGGAAGACCAAGAAAAATATCAGACAGAGTGGCTCGCAGGATTGTGAGAAAAGCAAATCAAAACCCACGTTTGACTGCACAATCCTTCCAGAAAGATCTGGCAGACACTGGAGTTGTGGTACACTATTCCACTATAAAGAGATACGTGTACAAATATGATCTTCATGGAAGAGTCATCAGAAGATAACCTCTTCTACGGCCTCAACACAAAAATCAGCGTTTGAAGTTTGCAAATGAACATATAGACAAGCCTGATGCATTTTGGAAACAAGTACTGTGGACCGATGAAGTTAAAATATAACTTTTTGGCCGGAATGAACAAGGGTATGTTTGGAGAAGAAAGGGCACAGAATTTAATGAGAAGAACCAATTGTCCAACTGTTAAGCACGGGGGTGGATCGATCATGCTTTGGGGTTGTATTGCAGCCAGTGGCACAGGGAACATTTCAGCAGGGAAATTCAATAAAATTTCAGCAAATTTTGGATGCTAACTTGATGCCATCTGTGAAAAAGCTGTTAAAGAAAGAAAGTTAAAGAGAGGATGGCTTCTACAGATGGGTAATGATCCTAAACACACCTCAAAATCCCCGGTGGATTACATCAAGAGGCATAAACTGAAGGTGTTGCCATGGCCTTCACAATCTCCTGACCTCAACATGATTGAAAATCTATGGATAGACCTTAAAAGAGCAGTGTGTGACAGACAGCCCAGAAATCTCAAAGAACTGGACGACTTTTTTAAGGAAGAATGGGCAAAGATTAGCCTGACTAGCCAGACCCTCATCAAGATGTTTGGTCTGGAAACTCACCATTGACAGCTCAATCTGAGGGGCGGATAAACGGCTGTCTTTCAAACTCCCTCTGCACGCGATAGGATAGCGCTACAACCAACCAGAGCAACGAAGGTGAAGCAGAGCTCGCTGACTGATTAAACATTCACCGTATCCGGTCGGCTAAACTCCGAACACATCTTTCCTTTTTAAGAATGACTTCAGTGCCGTTCTTTTCTCAGAGAAAAGCTTAACTCCAAGTCTTCCAGAGTCGCGGTCAAAGCTGATTCGAAAGACCGCCGTTCGCCAGTTTCTGTGTTTACTAGAAGCACACAAACGCAACTCGGCCGTCGTCATTATGGCCCCGCCCACCGACTCTATACACGATGTGATTGGCCCGGCAAGAGTTTGGCGAATACAGCTCAGAAGGGTATTGAGAGTTGCTAGACGACACTCGCGGGCAGATTAGATTTGCTGCCGCTAGGGTGCGTCTAGATTTCTAAGCTATGAAAACGCATCACAGAGAACGATCTACTCGTTAACCATCATTTCTCACCAGAGTTGTCCTTTAAGATATCTCAATTGTACCTGCTCCTAGTCAAATCTGCTGTTGTGTAGGGATGTGACTCGATAATTTTCCACCAATAATTGATGTGTCACAACATTTGGATGCACATGATAAAATGTCTCCAGCAAGCATGCATTTAGCGCTGTGATTTTAACTGAATCAGACTAAAGACTGCAAACTGCTCATATGTGTTAAGAACAATGGAATGAACCCCCCGGCCCCGAGAACATGAAAATAAACGTGTGATGGCCAAGAAAGATGCTTCAGAATCAAGGCAGACCCAGTCAAATCAGTTGAAGGATGATTTTAAAAAGAGTAAACACAGAAACTGGCAAAAGGCGGCGGTCTTTCGAATCAGCTCTGACCGCGACTCTGGAAGACTTGGAGTTAAGCTTTCCTCTGAGAAAAGAACAAAGAACGGCACTGAAGTCATTCTTAAAAAGGGAAGATGTGTTCGGAGATTCGCCGACCGGATACGGCGAAAGTTTAATCTTCACATGTTTACTAGTTTCAACTAACTAGGACAACTAAATGCTGTGTTTGGGATTTTAGATTTTGTAAACTTTTTAACTTTAATAAAAATATCTGTCTAAACGGAAACTCAAGCCTCTTGCCTTTTCTTTCTCTGAGCTTATATGCCGTGTCCTTTTGGTAATTTCCCCGTTATTTTGGGGTGGCGTAGTCATTACGAACTAGCCACATACTACATGCAGAAGGAGATCAAACAGCTGTTGTCAGACTCCTTCTGCATACACAAATCTCACTGGAATGGACTATTACAATTAATGGCAAAATAAATGTTTGAAGCAGTACATAAATGATGCTTTGGATGAATTGCTTCGTTTTATTCCTCATGTAAAAATGTCACTGCAGATAAAGTCCGTTGGATAAATGTGAATGTTTTTAGGTTGATAATATTAATAAGAAATTTGCTCAGTTTTCTAGGATGGCTTTAGTTCAAGTCTGTACCTGAGAAAGTTATTTCCATTTTCTTCGTCTATTGTCTCCCGGATCTTCTCCAGCAGTTGCACACTGGCTTTAATGGCAACATTTGCAGCATTCCCATGTTTATCACCGTGGCTGGAATTTCTGTAGTCTTTATTGATACCGTCCCAGCCTCTCCCGAAGCCAGTTGTTGAATCTGGGGTACCTCCATGGCTGCATTTACCTGTCAAGAAATAATAACAACAATAATAATTATAAATAATAATAAGAAGAAGAATGGTTACTGGATTGCACACAAATGTTCCAGCTTTTCTGTTTGATGAGTTTCTATCTGTGAATGAAAAAAAGTTACCTTCTGGTTTACTTCCTGTCAGTTCAAAGTATCCTGATGTCAGAATCCCTTCATTTATTATTTCAGGCAGAATTTTGGCCCCACAATTGTTATTTGTACAGTTTTTCTCACATGTTGCTTTGCTTGGTTCTGGAGGAAATTTGCAAGCTATTATTATTAATTAATATTTTACATAAGTGTGTAAAATAACACACACACACACACACACACACACACACACACACACACACACACACACACACACACACACACACACACACACACACACACACACACACACACACACACACACACTTACCTGCAGGGTTGGGTATGTCTTCCCCAGGATTGATCAGGGCAGTACAGGGTTCGGTTTTTCCCAGCTCAATCCAGTTACTATGGCTGTAGAAATCCTTTCATTGACCAGATGAAACAGATACGAGTTAGCAGATATTAATATGATAAACAGCACATTTCACATGTGGTTTGAAAGCATATTGACAGAACTGCATGTCTTGAATTCCTTGTAGCCCTAAGTGAAAAGCTTTACAGACAAAAATCATGCTTTAAACCATTACAAGCCTCCAATGAGCCACAAAAGATGACTCTTTAAACAGACCATCCGTGTGCTGATGTTTATCGAAAACATTTGCATCACACAAAATAATTAAGCCTAAATGTAAGATTTACAGTATTGTTCAAAATAATAGCAGTACAATGTGACTAACCAGAATAATCAAGGTTTTTCGTATATTTTTTTATTGCTACGTGGCAAACAAGTTACCAGTAGGTTCAGTAGATTGTCAGAAAACAAATGAGACCCAGCATTCATGATATGCACGCTCTTAAGGCTGTGCAATTGGGCAATTAGTTGAAAGGGGTGTGTTCAAAAAAATAGCAGTGTGGCATTCAATCACTGAGGTCATCAATTTTGTGAAGAAACAGGTGTGAATCAGGTGGCCCCTATTTAAGGATGAAGCCAACACTTGTTGAACATGCATTTGAAAGCTGAGGAAAATGGGTCGTTCAAGACATTGTTCAGAAGAACAGCGTACTTTGATTAAAAAGTTGATTAGAGAGGGGAAAACCTATAAAGAGGTGCAAAAAATGATAGGCTGTTCAGCTAAAATGATCTCCAATGCCTTAAAATGGAGAGCAAAACCAGAGAGACGTGGAAGAAAACGGAAGACAACCATCAAAATGGATAGAAGAATAACCAGAATGCCAAAGGCTCAGCCAATGATCACCTCCAGGATGATCAAAGACAGTCTGGAGTTACCTGTAAGTACTGTGACAGTTAGAAGACGTCTGTGTGAAGCTAATCTATTTTCAAGAATCCCCCGCAAAGTCCCTCTGTTAAAAAAAAGGCATGTGCAGAAGAGGTTACAATTTGCCAAAGAACACATCAACTGGCCTAAAGAGAAATGGAGGAACATTTTGTGGACTGATGAGAGTAAAATTGTTCTTTTTGGGTCCAAGGGCCACAGGCAGTTTGTGAGACGACCCCCAAACTCTGAATTCAAGCCACAGTACACAGTGAAGACAGTGAAGCATGGAGGTGCAAGCATCATGATATGGGCATGTTTCTCCTACTATGGTGTCGGGCCTATTTATCGCATACCAGGGATCATGGATCAGTTTGCATATGTTAAAATACTTGAAGAGGTCATGTTGCCCTATGCTGAAGAGGACATGCCCTTGAAACGGTTGTTTCAACAAGACAATGACCCAAAACACACTAGTAAACGGGCAAAGTCTTGGTTCCAAACCAACAAAATTAATGTTATGGAGTGGCCAGCCCAATCTCCAGACCTTAATCCAATTGAGAACTTGTGGGGTGATATCAAAAATGCTGTTTCTGAAGCAAAACCAAGAAATGTGAATGAATTGTGGAATGTTGTTAAAGAATCATGGAGTGGAATAACAGCTGAGAGGTGCCACAAGTTGGTTGACTCCATGCCACACAGATGTCAAGCAGTTTTAAAAAGCTGTGGTCATACAACTAAATATTAGTTTAGTGATTCACAGGATTGCTAAATCCCAGGGAAAAAAAAATGTTTGTACAAAATAGTTTTGAGTTTGTACAGTCAAAGGTAGACACTGCTATTTCTTTGAACACACCCCTTTCAACTAATTGCCCAATTGCACAGCCTTAAGAGCGTGCATATCATGAATGCTGGGTCTCATTTGTTTTCTGAGAATCTACTGAACCTACTGGTAACTTGTTTGCCACGTAGCAATAAAAAATATACTAAAAACCTTGATTATTCTGGTTAGTCACATTGTACTGCTATTATTTTGAACAAGACTGTATGTATTTCATCTATTTGGATTACACCGTTTCAACATAATCTAATGAATGATGCAAATGTATCAGTCATACATCAATGAAACAGGTCAGATTACTGCACTCAAAAAACTCAAAAAATGTGTAATTAACTATTTGCATCGATTTGGTTTTATTTATATTATGATATTTTTCTAAATGCATTTAGTTAAACTGCTTGGAATGAGCATAGATCTGTTTATTCAGTTAAAACGTATGGACATGCATGGTTAAAATAAGATTATAGATTAAAACACATTGGATTTATGATTATAAATATAAAAACCCGGTTACGTCAAGTCACCTTTATTTATAGCGATTTTTACAATGTCGGTTGTTTCAAAGCAGCTTTACAGTGGTAACAGGAAAATAATGCAAGAACGTTTGCTTTTAGCATCTCTAGAAGAAAATAGCGTCACTTCCATTAAAAACAAAACAAAAACCATGAGTTATTAATTTAGTTAATTTATCTGTTCAGCAGCTCTGGAGAAAACAGTAATGTCATCGTCCAGCCAAGTTCAGTTTGCATTCAACATGTCACATTGTTGAATATGAAGTTAAAATCTGTTTATCCGTTTATTACTACAGTAAAGGTATCTGACCTGTTGCATTGATGTATGATTGATTGTTTTATGTTCAAACTGTGCAATCCAAACTGCAATTCAAATAAATAAATCTTAAATGTAGGCCTAAACACAACAATTGCACATGCAGCTTTCTTCTTAACGTACCTGTAAAGTGTGCAGGATTTCCCCAAGTGTTGCTCTTGCGTCATCAAATTTCGTCTCTTTAACGAAAGCTTTGATTTGGTCTATTCCCGAGGTTATAAGTTCTTTCCCCTGTGTAAATTGTTCATTGTCAAAATGGTGTCTCGCACTGCTGGCATGTGTCAGGTCTGTCATCACATTGTAGTAAGAGATCATTCGTATGGCCTTTTCAAAATTCTCAGGCGTGGTATATCCGCAGATTTCTGCCAGTGCCTTTGAAGTTAGTTCTGCTGGCTGAGTTAAGACAAAGAGCATAGCAAAAACAAAACAAAAAAACATGTGAATATTAACAGGTAAATTGCACAAAATAGGAAAGATTGATTTTTATCTATAGAGCTAGATAAATATAGGCTACATACACTATATGGACAAAATTGGAACCAAATCGGTACCAAATCACTACTGAAATGTTAAAAATGTGCCAATTTGATCGCTGTTGAGCTGGAATCGTAATCACCTCTGACTGGCCATTGTGTTCACACACTCATCAAACATGTCTGTGATTGGCTACAATGATCAGCGCTTCAAAAACATGTTGTAAAAAATATACATCAGTTATGCTTTTCATGCGCAGATATGCACAGATACACACGGGAGCGTTTATGTTTGATGAGCACGTCAGTTCAATGGCCAGTCAGAAGTTTTTACTATTCCAGCTCAACAGAATGCTTTCCGCAAGATTTTGGAGTGTTTCTCTGGGAATTTTTTGCCTATTCATCCTGTTTGTCAGGCCAGGCACTGATGTTGGATAAGGAGGCCAATCTCCACTCCAGTTCATCCCAAAGGTGTTGGGTAACTACAAAATGTACACTTTAGACTCAATATTTAGCTGGTTTATTTTGAATCAATCAATCTATCAAAACTACTGAACAGAAAACTATGAGAGACAACATTGAGAGAAAAATGAGTCCAGTGTCTGCCAGAATAATTCGTCTGACAAACACAGACACATTTATTCATACCGTTTTGTTGCAGGCCTTGGCAGTAGCACGCAAAATGGCAGTTCTTGTGATCTCTTGATGATTTTTAGAGTTTGCTTTCCTCAAAATATGAAAGGTGTGAACACCAATCAAAAGACCCAGCAGAAGAAATGCTCCCCTCATTCTCAGGAGATTATGAAGACAAAGATCAACTCACAATGTCACTGGAAATACAGAATAGAAGCTGTGCCTGTTTTTCTTAATGAATGTGAAAAATGCCAAATTAACTGGCCAACAAAACTGTATGTTAAAAGATTGAGAATCTGGATATTTACCCGAGTTCTTGGATGTTCGGTTCCTCTCGATCACTCTAGTGAACTAAATCTAGTGTGCTGTATAATATATACGTTGTCATTTAAATTGAGCTAAAATATTTGCTCACCATCTAAAGATATAAGCTTTTGCATAGATGTCACATCGTGAATCTTTTGCCTATCTAGTTGGAGTCATGTTTAGTTTTTGACACATCACAGACTATTATTACCAATATATTTTAAAAAAATAGCAATGTGGTAATTTTCTATTTTCTCTCTTTGTGCTAATAATGATCTGTATTTTCCTCTCTTTTTCAGTTTTTTTTTCTTTCTTTGACTTTTTTACATACAATATTTTTTTCCTTCTTTTTATAACATTTCTTACACTTGATAATAAACACAATGTCTGAAACAGCTTCTTCCCTGAGGGGTGCAGAAGTTTAAGCATCCTTTTTTTTAAGATCCAATGCAGAGGTGCAGCATCTGTCCATCACTTACTGATCTCAAACTTAGCTGTACGGGGTACGTCATTTCTTCTAGTTAAATGTATTATGTTGTTAATCATTTTTCTATCTGCAAGAAAAAAATTATCAAATGGTTTTTAGTTAAAATACAGCTGCTAGAAGTCATTACAGGGCCAGGCACACCAATGCAGTGTATTTGCTTATTGGATTTATAAAAAAAATGTTTGAACAAAATGATACCGTGCCACTAAATATAGCAACATGTGTCAATTCTGTGCATTAGATGCCATGTCACTCAATGTTAGCGCTACTGGAGAACTGTCCTAATTATGTACAGGGATCCAGGGTCCTTACCAGTGCCCAAATTTGTGTACACATAACACACAAAATGTGCTGCATTAAAGGGTTAGTTCACCCAAAAATGAAAATGAGCCCATGATTTACTAACCCTCAAGTCATTCTAGCTGTATATGACCTTCTTTTTTCAGAGTTATATTTAAAAAGTAATGTAATGACAGTGAATGGCCGTTTTTGTTTTGAAGTCCAAAAAAGTGCAACTGTCCGTGAAATAACATACTCCACACAGCTCTAGGAGGTTAATAAAGCTAAAGTAAAGAAAAGCAATGTTTTTGTCTAAGAAAAGTATCCATGTTTAAAACTTTATAAAGTAAACCCTTGAAGTCTTCCATTGTAACCCATGGGGCCCTATCTTGCACCCAGCGCAATTGACTTTGTACACCGACGCATGTGTCATTCCTATTTTGCACCCGTGCAAAGCGCAGGAGTATTTGACTGCCCACAGTCAGCGGATGGAGTGGCAGGAGGAGCATGTCACCGCTAACGGCCGAGCCGTGCAGGCACTAGTCAAGCAGGTGTCCGAGCTCACGACTCAAATCAAGCAACTAACATCACCCACTGCGCCCAGCCCGCCATCCGTTTCCCCCAATCCAGCTGCCGGCCCTAACCATCTGGAACCACGCATCCCCACACCAGAGAGATACGCGGGTGAGCCCGAGTTATGCAGACCTTTCTTGACTCGCTGTTCTCTGTTCTTTTCACTCCAGCCGCTTACGCTCACCACGGAGAGAGCCAAGGTTGCGCTGGTGGTCAACCTACTGTCCAGCCGTGCGGCGGTCTGGGGAACGGGTGTGTGGGAAAACGACCATCATTGCTGCTCTTCGTTCCGAGCACTCTCAGTGGAACTTACGGGTCGTGAAGCGGCCCGCCAGCTCTCAGAATTACGCCAAGGCAAGGACTCTGTGTCGGATTACATGATCCAGTTTCGTATGTTGACCGCTGAGAGTAAGTGGAACGAAGAGGCGCAGTGGGACAGATTCCTGTATGGGCTGGCTGACCGTGTCCAACGTGAGATTTATGCCCTGGAGCTTCCCCACTGCCTTGACGACCTCATGGACCTAGCACTTCGAGGGGACTTCCGAATAGAGATGCGAGACCTGCGCACCCTTGTCAGAGAGCCCACCGAGCCTGTCCAACCGTCGGCGAGAGACACGGTCAGCCCACCCAGCGACACCGAGCCCATGCAGGTGAGTCGAGCTCGGTTTTCCCGGCAGGAGAGAGAGCACCGGAGAACCGAAGGACGGTGTATGTACTGTGGTGCGGCGGGGCATTTCCTCAGTAACTGTCTAAAAGATCAAGCCCGGCAGTAGAGAGAAGGCTACTGTCGGGTGGAGCTTCACTGAGGAAATCCTCGTCCGCAACTCTTTTGCCGGGAAGAGTGCAATGGGCAGACCGGTCACACAGCTGCAATGTGTTTTTGGACTATATATTTCAGTACACTTCCTCAACGGACAGACACTCCCCACCATCACTCACACCACTGACCCTGTCACACTCACCATCACGGGCAATCACACTGAGACTATCACCTTTTACATCACTGAAACACCCCTCATGCCAGTCGTCCTCGGTCATCCCAGGTCGGTCAAGCATAATCCCAGGGTTGACTGGGGACGCAGTTTGGTATCTGCTTGGAGTAATCAGTGCTATGCCTCTTGTCTTGTGTCTGCTCGTACGTCTGTGTCTAGTTCTGTGTTACAGGAGGAGGCGGTGAATTTGTCTAACGTGCCCAAGGAGTATCTCGACCTGAAGGAAGTGTTCAGTAAGTCCATGGCTGCTTCTCTTCCTCCTCATCGTCTATGACTGTGCAATAGATCTTATGCCTGGTACGTCTCCACCTAAGGGCAAGCTTTACTCCCTTTCTATTCCAGAAAGGGAGGCCATGGAGGAATATATTTCTGATTCGCTAGCCTCCAAGTTCATCCGCCCCTCTTCTTCTCCGGAGGGGCCGGGGTTCTTTTTTGTGGGTATGAAGGATGGGTCCCTGCGACCTTGCATTGATTACCGAGGGCTGAACAACATCACGGTAAAGAATACCTATCCTTTGCCGTTGATGTCTTCAGCCTTTGAGAGGTTGCAGGAAGCATCCATATTCACAAAATTGGATTTATGTAATGCCTATGATTTGGTCTGCATAAAAGAGGGGGATGAATGGAAGACTGCCTTCAACACCCCCAGGGGGCACTTTGAATACTTGGTCATGCCTTTCGGGCTGTCCAACTCCCCAGCAGTCTTCCAAGCACTAGTCAATGACGTGCTGGGAGACATGGTCGATCAGTTCATTTATGTCTACCTGGATGACATTTTGATTTTTTCTTCGTCTCTCCAGGAACATGTCCAGCACGTTCGACTAGTGCTCCAGAGGTTGCTAGCGAATGGGTTTTTTTCAAGGCGGAGAAATGCGCTTTCCATGCACAGTCTGTTCCGTTCCTTGGACACATCGTCTCGTCCGAGGGAATGCGCATGGATCCCGACAAGGTTAAAGCTGTGTTACAGGAGTTATAGATTGGCCAACCCCAGATTCCGGCAAGGCCCTGCAGAGGTTCCTGGGGTTCGCCAATTTTTATCGACGTTTTATTCGTAATTTCAGCCAACGCGCCTCTGACAGCGTTGACCTCCCCCAAAGTGACGTTCAGGTGGTCTGGTGCAGCCGAAACTGCATTTACCAACCTCAAGAGCCACTTTGTTTCGGCTCCCATTCTCATCGCCCCTGATCAATCACGTCAGTTTGTGGTGGAGGTGGACGCTTCAGAGGTTGGGGTAGGAGCTGTTCTTTCCCAGCGCTCTCCCTCGGACGACAAGATGCATCCGTGCACGTTTTTATTTCACCGTTTGTCGCCAGCCGAATGTAATTACGACATTAGTAACAGGGAACTTTTGGCAGTTAATCTTGCATTGGAGGAATGGCGTCATTGGTTAGAGGGAGCGGGGGTTCCTTTTATCATTTGGACCGACCATAAGAATCTTGAATATATTAGGTCTGCCAAAAGACTCCACTCTAGGCAGGCTCGGTGGGCTCTTTTTTTCGGACGTTTGAATTTACCGCCGGGTTCTAAGAACATCAAACCCGATGCTTTATCTCGCGTTTTTGACCGCAACGAACACCCGTCTACTGCCGAGTGCATTTTTCCTGAGAGACTCATCATCTCGTCACTCACATGGGAGGTCAAATCGAAGGTCAAATCGGCCTTAGAAGGGGTAACGCCCCTGCCCGGTGGCCCACCGAATCGTTTATTTGTGCCAGAGGGAGTTCGGTCCGATGTAATTCGATGGGGTCATAGCTCCAATGTAGCTTGCCATCCGGGAGTCAATAGAACCAATTTTTTGGTACAGCAACGGTTTTGGTGGCCTGGTATGGCTCGTGACAATTTGTTTTGGCTTGTTCAGTTTGCGCCATGGGTAAGACTTCCAATCGCTCCCCACTGTTTGTTCCTTCGAGACCCTGGTCCCATATCACTCTAGATTTTGTTACCGCCCTCCCGCCCTCCCATGGCAAGACGGTCGTTTTGACCGTCGTGGACCGGTTCTCGAAAATGGTTCATTTTATTCCCTTGCCTAAATTACCTTCCGCCAAGGAGACAGAGGTGGCTGTCGTAGACCACGTCTTTCACTTACATGGCCTTCCGACAGACGTGGTTTCCGACAGGGGGCCCCAAATGTGTATCCAAATTTTGGCGTGAATTCTGTAAATTACTGGGCGCGTCAGTTAGTCTGTCTTCGGGTTTCCATCCCCAGAGCAATGGTCAAACTGAATGAGCCAACCAAGGTCTTGAGCGAGTGTTATGATGTATTGCCGCCAAAAACCCTTCCTCTTGGAGCCAACTGATTTCTTGCGTTGAGTACGCTCACAACTCGTTACCAGTGTCGGCTACGGGCCTCTCTCCGTTCAAGTGTAGTTTAGGGTACCAGCCACCTATCTTTCCCAGTCTGGAATCCGAAGTCGCGGTCCCCTCCGCACACGCATTCGTCCAGAGGTGTCGTCACACATGGAATAGAGCCCGTGAGACTCTACTCCACGTAGGTAGATGCACCAAGGCCCAAGCCGATCGCCACCAGTCTAAGCCTCCCGTGTACGTCGTGGGTCAAAAAGTGTGGCTTTCTACCAAGAACATTCCGCTGCGTTCCGTAAGTAATAAGCTCGCTCCCAAATTCATTGGCACGTTTCCTGTCACTAAGCTCATTAGCTCAGTGACAGTCCGCCTCAAACTACCTCCAGCGTACGGGAGGATTAACCCCGCCTTTCATGTCTCCAAATTAAAACCTGTTTTTCAGTCCCGCATTAATCCGCCAGCTCCGGTTCCCCCCCTGCCGCACCTCGTAGATGGGGAACCCACATATTCGGTTAATTGCATTCTGGACTCTAGACGGAGGGGACGAGGATTCCCAGTACTTGGTGGACTGGGAAGGTTACGGTCCGGAGGAGAGAAGTTGGGTTCCTGCCAAGGACATATTGGATCATTCCCTTATCAATGATTTCCCATCAATCATTCCCTTATCAATGAAGCCCATCTCACTACAGCGGCTCTACAATCATTTTATGAAGACACAAGAAGAGTTTTTGTGCACAAAAAAACAACTAAATAACGACTTATATAGTAATGGCCGATTTCAAAACAGTGCTTCGTAAAGCTTCAAACCGTTATGAATCAGTGTTAATCGGTTCATGATTCGGATCGCCAAAGTCGGTCAACTCCGAATCATGAATCGATAAATCGGCCCATCACTATATAAGTCGTTATTTCGTTTTTTTGTTGTTGCACAAAAACTATTCTCGTGTCTTCATAAATGATTGTAGAGCCGCTGTAGTGAGATGGGCTTTGTAACGACGTCTTTAGTGCCTTTATGGGTCTTGAGAGAGGAAATGACATTGGTGTCAATGAAGGCCTTTCTGAGCCATTGGATTTCAACACTAATATCTTCATCTGTGTCTGACGGGTGTCCAACCACATGAGGTAGAGGAATTAATGACACAATTTACATTTTTGGGTGAACTAATCCTTTAAAGGTAGGGTAGGTAAGAATTGGTTAAAAAACTTTTTTTCCCAAATTTGTTTAAACTTTCTTTATATATCAATACATAATTAAAATGTAAGTAAACTAAAAAAGAAAGTATAAAAAAATAGTGTCTGTAGACCTCTCACGACTGTTTTAAAGACAGCTCATTATTACCATTCACTCCACCTTCTCCCTTCTGGGCTCTTTTCAAAGCCACGCCCCCAAAATACATGAACACGCTACACCGACCAATCAGCTGGAAGACGCATTACTGACCTGAGACGAGCAGTGTGCATGTAGTGACATCATGTCAGAATCCAAGTAATAAAAAATCTAACTTTATCAGTATGAATATAAACAAATAAGATGTCTTTTAGCACTCACTATCAAGCTAGAATACCATTTTGCATTTCATAATGCATTTTGCATTATTATTTACATGTGGGCTGATCCTGTAGCGAAAGCGGTGGTTGCCATGGTAGCAAGAGAGAGTGACAGTCGCCCAAGCCAACTGAGAGCGTGTTTATTGCAGATTAAAAAGTCTAGAGTCACTCGATTTTTATACTCTCTTTTTCAGAGTACTCACATTTAAATTATGTAGCTGCAGCAGAAACTCGTCAAGCACACATATCAAGAATCAGTTAATGACTCTTAACAATGGTGACAAACCAAAAGCTTCATAACCAATGCATGCTGGGAGTCATTGATGAGTTGTGTACTATTGTGGCACCCGGCATGCATTGCAGCATGAAGCTTTTTTTTTGTCACCATTGTTGAGATTCATGAACTGACTGTTGATTGTTTGATACCATAGACCAGGGGTCTCCAAACTCGGTCCAGCAAAATTCAGCTCCAACCCTAATTAAACACACCTGAACCAGCTAATCTGTTTCTAACTAGGGCCTAGTTTCTGTTGTTGGGCTGATGGGTGGATCTTACAAACTGGCCTGACGTGAAGTTAGGGAGTGTCTTTTCAACAAAATATTTAAATTGCAACTAGGAAGAGGTTTGATCTTCTTCCATTTCCTCAGCTCTTATGGTAAGTCAATTCTTATTTGCCTTTTTGATATGTTGAGGGTATATCCTGAATACTGTATAAATCCAATTAGGCTTGAGAATTAGACAACCGCATCACTTTTAAGGGACATGAAAGCATTAAAGCATCTGCTAAATGAGTAAATGTAGTTTGAATAGGAATATCAGATAGCCATATTATCAGAGTTTTATGGTCTCTTCTTATGTCGTTAGGAATAAAACTGTATAGGATAACTATGCAAAATGTCACTGGGTAAAACTGATCTGAACCGTTATATGCAGAGCTAACGGTTCAATATGGTTAAGCACACACACACACACACACACACACACACACACACACACACACACACACACACACACACACACACACACGTTGGTCTATGTGGTTTACAGGGACTCTCCATAGGCGTAATGGTTTTTATACTGTACAAACCGTATTTTCTATCCCCCTACACTGCCCCAGCCCCTAAACCTACCCATCACAGGAAACATTCTGCATTTTTACTTTCTCAAAAAAACATCGTTTAGTATGTTTTAAAGGCAGTTTGAATTATGGGGACATTTGATATGTCCTCATAAACCACATTTATAGAGTAATACCAGTGTAATACCCATGTAGTTATACAAATTTGTGTCCTCATAAACCACATAAACAGGCTCACACACACACACACACACACACACACACACACACACACACACACACACACACACACACACACACACACACACACACACACACATTACATTAGTGATGAACACCTGATGATTAATGAGCAGAATCACTGAAGGACAGAGAAAAAAGAAAAAAAGAGACACACAACAACAACATCTGACTTTGTCATTACACATTAATACACTACAAATTACTAGCCAGTTTGACTTTATTTTTTTATATAATGTTTTAAGGAATTCGTCATGTCAAGTCACCATAGAGAGTTATAAGATGGAGCTCATGTCACTTTGATTTATGACCCCCCCCCCAATAAATCATTGATTTATGACCCTAATGACCATAACAGATATTTTGACAACCTTTTTTATGTGATCAGGAAGGGGGATCTGTTTACTGAGGGGTTATATGTTTTTATCTGATCAGGAAAGGGGATGTTTTGGATCGTTTGTGTTTGTGTTTACGGGGTCCATATGTTTTTGTGTGATCAGGAAGGATTGTGTTGGACTGTTTTGCTCTTTGTCACTGTATATTCAAGTTCTGATTTCAGGTCTCTAGCAAGCCCAGCAGATCCTTTTGGGGTTTTGAGCATTTTGTCTGTGAACAAGACAAATTGGTTTAAGAAAAAGCATTAATAAACATTGTAGATAAATAAAGTATGTAGGAAATAAGCTTAAATAATATTTTAATATAGGGGTTAAGAGATCATACATGTCCTTAATAAGGTGATTGAACTCAGTTGAGTCCTCAATTCCCCAAAACATGTATATTTACAGTTTTTTCCAATTGCTAACACTCTAAAATGACATGCACAGCACAATTATTTGAACTGACACACAGAGAGCAACCTCTACTCAAATCCTCAAATCTCCTAAATTCTAAACACATTTTCTGCTTTACACACGTTGCAATTCAAAATGGCACTTTTTAAATGCACTGCACAAGACACAACAATCTCATATAAAGTCACATGTTTGCCATTTTAAAACACTGCCATTCAAAATGACACTACGTGAGCTAAATGGCCAATACATGAGCTGGCCAAACACCTCACTGGTTAATGGTTAACACTTCTATCGGACTGTAAGCACTATGAAAATACCATAGGTGAGCGCCTTTGTTTTTTTTTTGTTTGTTTTTTACAACAATGGAAGACGTTGCAGAGAGAGGAAGAGGGAGTTTGCAATTTTCTTGTTCAGCTTACTGTTTTTTGAGAGCATATCTTGTCTAATGTAAATATATATGTTGCACTGGCTTGTTTGGTGAAAATTAAAATAATGAATGTTCCATTTCAGTCAGTACACAACGAGTTACGTCAGTACTGACAAAATGGGGGTTTCGCTTAGAAAGCCAGCTGCCTTCAATCTCAATCAAAACGATCCAATGACATGAAATGTCATGGGTCTGCAGAATTTGCCTGATGCAACCCCAACCCACTGCGTGGGTATAAATGGCAGTGGTCTGTATAGGTCTGTGTTCTCCCTGGGCGTCTCAGCACTCTGCCTGAGTAAAACTCTTCTCTAAAAGAGCTGCACACGGCACGTCTTTTTAAAGATGTTTTGCCCGTGCTCCGTTCCTGGGTGCCGTCAATATTTTAGTCCGTCTGATGGGCATGAGCGCTGTTTGGCGTGCTTGGGCCTTGCGCACGCCCAGCGCGCGTTCATGGATGCGTCATGTTCTCACTGCGGGAACATGACCATCGCAGTGCTCCGATCAAGACTCAATGATCGCTGTTCTGGAGCGAGAGTCCCCTCTCCCACACCCCGATCTACTGTCTCCTCGCGAGGCAGTACTTTGGCTGGTGGTCAGGGTGATCTGAGGGTGTTGGTGTAGGCCAACCCGACGAGTATTCCTCCGGCCACACCCCCCTCTTCGGTACTCCAACCCGTGGCACTACCAGATGTTAAAGCAGCACTTGGCAACTTTTGCTCTCGGGGTCCCCCTACAGTTTGGAAAAAATTACTGTCTACTACAACTACTGTCGTAAGATCTGTCATCCTACAACAGCGGATGCCATTGCGCGTGCATTTGTTGACATGACAACCCTGATAGCCCTGAACTAGTGATGCGTGGGTCGTCTCATAACCCGCGGACCCCGTATGTCTATTCAATGGTCGCGGGTGCGGGGCGGGTTGTAAAAATATATACAGTGGTGCGTTGCGGGCCAAATAACTTCATAAAAGTGGCGCCGCGGGTCGTTGAACACTGCAGGAGGAGTTCACATGCAGGTGTTCTTCTGGCGGCGCGTGTGAAATGTCTTCATCCCAGGTAACGTTACAGTCAGTGGCATGTTTCAGCATGTCATATGAATATAATTTCATGGGTTTTATTTTTTTCAAACGCCAAATAATCGCGATGCTCACGTTTACAAGCCAGCGTCATTATAGTAGTCTATTGGTTAGCGTTTTACAGAATCAAACATTGAACTGAAGTATCATATAGAGTGGTCGGTAATCACCATAACAAGCAGGACAGCATCGGTCGGGCACGCCTCCTTCAGCTCACGCCGACGAGCAAACGCTGGTCACATGATGATCCTCGTCCTGCCTTTAATCTCAGCACTTTCGTTTCCTCTTATTGCTTTCCTCCAACAAAACCTTTTCTTTCTTATTTGTCTCTGCTGCTTCGGACATGACTATATAATCCGACGAACAAAGTTGGGCTCGCACGTCTGAATGTAAGGAAGTGTGTGTGTTGGTGGAAGTGACGTATATGCCGTAAAGCAGTCGAATTTTGTAGTTCTTTTTGTTCTCGGGTTACTACCCGAAACCCGAAGTTTAAAAGTACGATTAAAAACGATACAGACCCCATCAGGCTATGGCAGACGTGTCATTCAACCTATTGTAAGTCGATTTATCATCACAAGAGTCTTAAAAAATATATTATGAAGGTTGAAAAGTTACCTAGTACTGCTTTAACGTTGGTGTTTCCCGTCCTGGGCCTCACGTTTCCTTTGGGGCGCTGGCGGACGATGCTATATCCATTGCCACATCACAAGGCGGGCTAGATTCCTCCAGAGATGAGGATTCGGCAGTGCTGCTCCCTCGCGAGTGTCGGCATTGCCCGAGACTGACCCGGAGCTGACAGCCATGCTAATCCGAGTGGCCGAGAGCCTCGGGCTCAAGTGGAATCCTCCGCCGGGTCCCGAGCGCTCGAGGCCGGATGAGTGGTATCTAGCAATTCTCTGACTTTATCTCTTTTGCAATTCTGACTTTATCTCTCGCAATTCTGACTTTTTCTAGAAATTCCGACTTTCTCTCGCAATTCCGACTTAATCTCTCGCAAATCCGACTTTCTCTCTTTTGCAATTTCGACTTTTTCTCGCAATTCTGACTTTCTCTCTTTTGTAATTCCGACTTTTTCGCGCAATTATGGATATCTCTCGAAATTCCGTCCTTTTCTCACAATTCCGACTTTCTCTCTTTTGCAATTCCGACTTTTTCTCGCAATTCTGACTTTCTCTCTTTTGCAATTCCGACTTTATCGCTCGCAATTCCGACTTTATCTGTTGCAAGTCCGACTTTCTCTCTTTTGCAATTCCGACTTTATCTCTTGCAATTCTGACTTTCTCTCTTTTGCAATTCCGACTTTATCGCTCGCAATTCCGACTTTATCTGTTGCAAGTCCGACTTTCTCTCTTTTGCAATTCCGACTTTATCTCTTGCAAGTCGTACTTTATCTCTTTTGCAATTCCGACTTTATCGCTCGCAATTCCGACTTTATCTCTTGCAAGTCCGACTTTCTCTCTTTTGCAATTCCGACTTTTTCTCGCAATTCGTACTTTATCTCTTTTGCAATTCTGAATTTATTGCTCGCAATTCTGACTTTTTCTCGCAATTCCGACTTTATCGCTCGCAATTCCGACTTTATATCTTGCAATTCCGACGATTTCTCGCAATTCCGACTTTTTTCCGCATTCTGACATTATCTCTCGCAATTCTGACTTTCTCTCTTTTGCAATTCCGACTTTATTGCATGCAATTCTGACTTTTTCTTGCAATTCCGACTTTATTGCTCGCAATTCTGACTTTTTCCTCTTGCAAGTCCGACTTTATTGCTCGCAATTCTGACTTTTTCCTCTTGCAAGTCCGACCTTTTCTCGCAATTCCGACTTTTTTTTCGCAATTCCGACTTTATCTCTTGCATATCTGACCTTATCTCTCGCAATTCCGACCTATTCGCACAATTCTGACTTTTTCTAGAAATTCTGACTTTTTCTCGCAATTCCGACTTTTTCTCGCAATTCCGACTTTATCTCTCGCAATTCCGACTTTTTCTCTTTTGCAATTCCGACTTTATAATTTGCAATTCCAACTTTCTCTCTTTTGCAATTCCGACCTTTTCTCGCAATTCCCACTTTATCTCTTGCAATTCTGACTTTCTCTCTTTTGCAATTCTGACCTTTCCTCGCAATTCCGACTTTCTCTCTTTTGCAATTCCGACCTTTTCTCGCAATTCCCACTTTCTCTCTTTTGCAATTCCAACCTTTTCTCGAAATTCCCACTTTATCTCTTGCAATTCTGACTTTCTCTCTTTTGCAATTCCGACTTTATCACTCGCAATTCTGACTTATTCTCTTTTGCAATTCTGACTTTATCTCTCGCAATTCTGACTTATTCTCTAGAAATTCCGTCCTTTCCTCACAATTCCGACTTTCTCTCTTTTGCAATTCTGACCTTTTCTGGCAATTCCGACTTTATCTCTTTCAATTTTGACCTTTTCTTGCAATTCTGACTTTGTCTCCTTTGCAATTCCGACTTTTTCGCGCAATTCTGACTTTATTTTTCGCGCAATTCCGTCCTTTTCTCACAATTATGATTTTCTCCCTTTTGCAATTCCGACCTTTTCTCGCAATTCCGACTTTATCTCTTGCAATTCTGACTTTCTCTCTTTTGCTATTCCGACTTTATTGCTCGCAATTCTGACTTTTTCTTGCAATTCCGACTTTATCTCTTGCAAGTCCGACCTTTTCTTGCAATTCCGACTTTATCGCTCGCAATTCCGACTTTATATCTTGCAATTCCGACTATTTCTTGCAATTCTGACTTAATCTCTCGCAATTCCGACTTTTTTCCGCATTCTGACTTTATCTCTTGCAATTCAGACTATTTCTCGCAATTCTGACTTTCTCTCTTTTGTAATTCTTACCTTTTCTCACAATTCTGACTTTCTCCCTTTTGCAAGTCCGACCTTTTCTCGCAATTCCGACTTTATCTCTTGCAATTCTGACTTTCTCTCTTTTGCAATTCTGACTTTATTGCTCGCAATTCCAACTTTATCTCTTGCAAGTCCGACCTTTTCTCGCAATTCTGACTTTATCTCTTTTGCAATTCCGACTTTATTGCTCGCAATTCCGACTTTATCTCTTGCAATTCTGACTTTCTCTCTTTTGCAATTCTGACTTTATTGCTCGCAATTCCAACTTTATCTCTTGCAAGTCCGACTTTTTCTCGCAATTCTGACTTTATCTCTAGCAATTCTGACTTTTTTCGCAATTCCGACTTTATCTCTTGAAATTCTGACCTTATCTCTCGCAATTCTGACCTATTCTCACAATTCTGACTTTTTCTAGAAATTTCGATTTTCTCTCGCAATTCGGACTTTATCTCTCGCAATTCCGACTTTTTCTCTTTTGCAATTCCGACTTTATCACTCGCAATTCCAACTTTCTCTCTTTTGCAATTCCGACATTTTCTTGCAATTCAGAATTTTGCTCGCAATTCCGACTGTCTCTCTTTTGCAATTCCGACCTTTTCTCGCAATTCCCACTTTATCTCTTGCAATTCTGACTTTCTCTCTTTTGCAATTCCGACCTTTCCTCGCAATTCCGACTTTCTCTCTTTTGCAATTCCGACCTTTTCTAGCAATTCCCACTTTATCTCTCGCAATTCCGACTTTCTCTCTTTTGCAATTCCGACTTTTTTGCGCAATTCTGACTTTATCTCTAGAAATTCTGTCCTTTCCTTACAATTCCGACTTTCTCTCTTTTGCAATTCCGACCTTTTCTCGCAATTCCGACTTTATCTCTTGCAATTCCGAATTTTTCTCGCAATTCTAACTTTTTCTCTGGAGAGAGAAATGAGCCGTTTGTCTTGCTTGCCATCATCGTGGTTCAGCAAACGGCTTTGATTCTCAATCACGGTGAACTGAAGAGCATCTTGAACACACATAGGGCTTTAAAATGCACTTTAATATGTCAGCTCAGCTTGTCTTGTCTGTTTTTGAGTTAACTACGCTGCATTATTACATTATTTTAATAAATAAAATAGCTATTTTTTATCTATTGGGCTATTTTAAATGAGCAATTATTCTAATATAATTCTGTATTATACGGTTTATTTAAAAAACTGAAATTTTATTTTATTAAATACAATTCAGAAATGTAATTTTAAATTTAATAGAGTATTAATAAATTCATAATCTTTGTTAATTAAAAATTAAATAGACATGTTACAGTTTTACTGCTGCAACAATAATAATGGCATTATGGAGGAAAAGATCATCAGTTTTGTAAGTGAACATCTGGTTGTCTATAAAAGACTACTTTAGTTGTTTTAGTCTTCTGGGGTTTTCCACAGAATGACATTTTAACCCCGTTAGATGAGGGACGTGATGATCCTTTACCTGTGAACATCAAATCACTGATCTATACTTTAACCTCTTCAAGAATAACCTCATTTATAACACACACACACACACACACACACACACACACACACACACACACACACACACACACACACACACACACACACACACACACACACACACACACACGTTATTGTCCTCATTTGCAGGCTCATTTTCACTTTCACTTCTTCTCTATTTGAGGTGTATTCTTCTACAATTCTTTAAATGTGAGTTAAACATGTTTGTGCCCTGTGTAAACACTCGTGACCGTGATTTAGGACAGCATGTCTCTCAGCAAACAGAAGTTGCGACAGAATGTACACAGTGATTATCCGAGAAGTCACTCGTGTTTCACCATTGTCTTAATATGGTCTTTGTCTTAATATGGACAATCCATCCCGTGTGTCTTAATATGGTCCACCCGTCCGTCACAGCAGCGCCACCTAGCGTACAGGACAGAAAACACAGGACAGCGACCCATACAGAAACTACACCACTGAACACAAGCGCCATTCTGACTCTCTCTAGAAATCTTTAAAAAGAGCAGCAACACCCCCACCTCTCCTAACAGCTCTACAGACACTCATAAAAGTAAAGTTAGGAGGGGCTGCTTCATTGAGGACTGTTGCTCTACAGTTTTCTTCTAGCCACGTTTCATTTAGAAGCGAAAAATCAAGGTTGTTTGTGGTTAAGCCGTTGACTAGAAATTATTTATTTTGCATGGAGCGGATTTATTAGTTGAGCGGATATTTAAAAGTGCTAACTTAACAGTACCCCCCCTTCCCCTTTAGAATACCTTAGACGTATGAGAAGGTATATCTTGCAAAAAAAGTTCCCGTGCTTGTTCTGTGAACATTAGTTTGGATAAACATAAACATTAGTTGATAAAGTTACTGTTATCCAAAACACATCACTGAGAGCTAGAATCAGTTGTTTTTTGTTCAGATGGAGGAGGGTGTGTGCCCTGGTGTTGTGACCGAAGGAATCTCACAGGAGGAGGAGGAGAGCGAGCTGGGCCTACGGGCTTTGGTGGTTGTGAGGCTTAATGCTTTTTGGTTGATAACCGGGGGCTCGCAGCAATCGAGTGTGATAGTTTGGACACCTGTGAGAAAGCCCATACTCCGCCCCCTTGAGTGGTACGCAGTACCGGCACTTCTAGATTTTACTGTTAAAGGTGCACTATGCAACTTTCTGTCCACTAGAGGTCGCCTATTCTAAACAAAGGCGTAGTTTGATGACACAAAGTTTGAGCGCAGCATCTTGGGACATGTGGTCTTCACCTCACAGCCGGTGGAAAATAGGACTCGGGCAGAAATCACGTTCATGGATGCGGTTATTAACGTTACTGTAGTGTGAAGCAGAGCAGGACCGAGTATTGAGGAGCTGAGCACAGCCGCTGGAGCGATTGGTACACACACACACACACACGCGGCTCACGAGCAACGGGACTTTTATTATGACGGGACGGGACACAGTCGCCGGGCGCCTGCACTGATCCGCTCTTCCGGTTATGATTATGAGGTAATGCAGCTCTGATTATCATATTAGATACATTTAAGTGTGTTTAAAATGAGGTTATGACGTTACTCCGTGCGTTCACTTGTTCACACTGCTAAGAGTAAAGCGCTCCTGCCAAATAAAAGCCGAAACCGAGGGTAGCGCAGATATGACGCAATTGACAGGCGACTCTCTCAAACGCTATGCTGAAACGTCCTGAGTCCTTAGTTAAAATAGCAGTTTTCTCACAATTTACAAAGAGTTGGAAACATTTGGGATATTGTAGGTACTCAACTGAACAAAATATATAACACCGGCCTAGTGGTTTTTGGATATTTTACTGCAAAAATACTACATAGTGCACCTTTAAGCGTTTTATAACAGATCAATTGTCTGTGCAATATGACTGCGACTGTAGCCCAATTGTTTAATTATGTGGCGCGTGAATCACTGTCTGTGTGTCTCATTCATTCGTTCACCAGCACTCTCCAAAAAGTGTTCAGATTTGCACGAGCCGTTCCTATGCGGCGCTGATGATGAAATGTGCGACTCATTTGTATTCTACAGAAAGTCAAACAAGTTCTGCCAGAAAGACTCTGGAGAATAAATACTGTGACAATAATCTATTTATTAACAATCCAGCAAGCAATAAAGTACTTTGGCATAGGCCCCGTCCGTAGCTCGCAATCAGAGGGTCTGGACTCTGCATATCCTGCCTGAAGACGAAGGCAGAGGCGCAGCCGACCCCCCCGTGAGGTATGGAAGGGACCATCCTGGTGGTGGTGGTGGGGTGGAGTAGGGAAGGATTTGACTTGGAGGTGGTGGGGAGGATGGCGGTGAATTGGTGCGTCAGCATCTGCGAACTCAAACATGAGTAAGTACCGATCTTTTATACCCAAGTATTAGAATGTGATTGGATAGATATAGTTGAAGTGACGTAACAATTAAGTCTTCCTGGCAGAACTTATGCTAAAGCTTTCATATCTAAAACAGCCACTAAAATCACTTTTACATTTTTAAACTTGTGATTACTATATTTACTATAATTCATCATGTCCTGTTGTATTTATTGTGGTAATTTTTGACTAGTTGTAGAATTTATAATAGAAAATAGAAATTTTCCACAAAAGATGTGGCATAATTGTAGCTATAGTTTCTAACTGTGTTACAATTTTTTCCATAACAAATGCTATAGATTAAAAAAAGAAAGAAAAAAGTTAACATTGGCCTGCATGGTAATGAGGAGCCGTAGATGGTCTTGCTTTCTAAATAAACCCTTATTGAAACAAATGCTATAGTTTAACAATTACAAGAACTATGTTAGTTTTAAGGCTAAGTACAAGTTAGAAAGAGCTTTAAAATATGGACCTTCATGAATTATTGACTAAACAATCCCCCCATAACCACACCCCCCAACAAAGCCCCGCCCCCTTCCGTGAGTACCGGCACTTTATTTGTTCCACTCCAAGCACTGGTGGTCACATGCGGCCATGCAGAATCGGCAGTTTAGTTACAAAGCAGGCTGGCTGGACTAATTATTCAACTTTGTATTTTTTTTTTTCCAGTGCGTAAATGCGCGGGTGAGTTTTCATATATGATTCGCCTTTGTTGTTCTGAATGTCGAGATTTGCCTGTAAAATGAACGCATATTAAACCGCCTCACAAAGTGAAACTAAAACGTTTTCATATCGGACTTTGACTTGGAAAATAATTATATTTCTATTAGAATATAAATATTCTATTCGCTTATTAGTTACAGATCACCTAATTTGCTCAAGATTGTTTGAAAATTGTCGAGTTTAATGACTTAAGCATACAACCGTGCATAGGCGTGCCATTATAATTATTTATTAATATATTCAGCACGTAACCCATGTATGTTCATCTCTATATTACTTTTATTTCTAATTAACTGAATGTTTGTGTAATTTACTGATATATAGTCTTTTTTTTCTTCTGTTCATTTTATACCACACTTATGTAAAGTAACATACAAACCTCTTTTGATTAAACAAACTGGGATTACCTCTCGTGTTTCTCGTACCGGACACACACACATCCATCTTTGTCACATTTTACCTGAACTAACCACTGATCGTCCCATATACGCTCCACTTGCACGTTTTTCCATTAAGTTAGGCTAATTATCATAGATGAACGCAACTTTTATTAATTTTGAATATGCAGTCGTATTTAGAAGTAAAACACTAAAGGTAAGATCTAAGGGCGTAGGTTTGATTTTGAAATAGGTGGGGACAGCCCAGAAGCTGAGGATTAGGATAATGTATTAGGTTTTTAGTATTGACCTAAACAATATAGGAGGCCTTTTAAAAAGAATCTTAACTTTAATCTGTTCACAGTATAATGCTATATAGACATGGCTGTGATTAACAGAAATTAACCGTTGGCATATTTTTTCCACATCAATATTGTCCAGTTTGTCCCATGGAAATGTCTTGTGTGTGCCATAGTTGTTCTGAGCCATGTTTTTAGTCTCCTATAGAGCACTGAGACTGAGATTACTAAAAGCAGCCTGACAAGGGTTTTAACTCTAACTCACCTCACTTCAACAAGACCAAGCTTTGTTTTAGTTTTATGGAAACCTATAGACTGGCCAATCTAGCCCAATCTACCAGCAATGTGATTTCGCCCTGCGGCTCAGTCTGGAAACTTGTACATACTTTTCTCCTGCTTCTGTTACACTTTTGCGGGAAATAGTGATGTGTCGTTCATGAATGATTCGTTCATTTTGAACAAATCTTTAATATGACTCAAAAGCCTCTTTCACACTGCGATTCCGGCAAATACACGGATAATGCGACCCCGCATTTGTTCCCGGGCCGCTAGATTTGGCCCATTCTCACTGCCAGCGAAATACCGTAATATGTGCGCTTTCACACACAACCCGTAACGGTCCCGGGTCGAGTTGACACGTGACATCCGGATGTGGCGTATAATGGCGAGCGATCTCAGCTTCAGCGTGGATAGTAATGAGCTCCGTGGTCTCGACTTGTGTCCAGTTTGCGCACATTTCTGCTTGTTTAATTTTAGTTTCTTTTGTATACGAACACTTTCTGCGTTTAAAACACCGACGAGCTCTTCTGGCACTGCAGGGTTGTATTATTGAAAAAAACAAGCTCTAGGAGTCGCACGATAACTACGTACACGTTGCGGCATTAGTTTTGGCTTTTGTTCACACAGCGCTCGTCCCGGGTCGAATCCCGCAATGTTACTAGGTCCCCGACCCGGGTCGAATTCGGTAATCAATGCCGGGACGTGGTTGCTTTCACACAGAAGGCGACCCGGCAATGCTCCGGGAATATTGCGGGTCCGACGTGCAGTGTGAAAGGGGCTAAAGATCGACAGGTCTTTTCAGAGAGCGATTCGTTCATTTTGTGTTGACCGCACATGCGCAACATCCCATGTGTTCTGTATAGGGAACAGAATTGATTAGTTCATCTTTCGAGTCCGGGTTTGAGTCATTCGTTCATCAAATCCCAGCCCCATAGACAAGGCTATGCAGTCTGTACCTGAAACAGACATGATTCGTTCTCGAGTCTTCGGTCCGAGTCTCGTTCTTTTGTCACGTGACATGACAGCCGTGTTGGATACTAAAATAGTTTATTCACAACCTTCCTCACAAAAAAGTGCGTAGGTTTTTTTTTTTTTTTTTTTTTTTTTTTTTTTAGCTAGTAGGCCTATAATAATTGATTTTCCTATGAATCCTGGACACACTGGGTTGGTCAGAATGGATAGGCATAATAACAGTTTATTGCCCATATCTTCTGATGATTTTGTAATAATAAAAATATTACAACATGCAGTCAATAATACGACTGTAATTTTGTATATGTTGTGACTTGTTGAGACATTGAAGTGGCGCGGTCATGTGACAAAAGACCGAGTGTCAGACCCGAAGAACGACTTGAACGAGAAGACTCGAGAGATGAACTAATCTCTTCTGTTTCTTGTGACTGCATAGCCTTGCCTACATGGGGCTGGGACATGATGAACAAATGACTCGAAGACTCGAGATAACTAATCTTTTCTGTTTATGGCTGCATGTATTACATATAAGGCTGTCATGGCCCAGATCAGACATGATGACAGAACTAACGGCTCGAAGCAGAAGTCATGAGAGGTGTACTAATCTTTCTAGGGAACAGAAGTGATTAAATGTGAAGTGACTAAAGAAAGAACAATTTGGATCGGGAGGTGAGGCAATTAATTAATTAATTATTTTCCAAAGTTTGGCCATGACTGCATTATATTATAGTTTATTTTTTTATTCCAAAAGTACTAAATGTGTTAAAAAATGTAACATGTAAAATTTTAATTAGATTCTGCTTAAATGAACTAAATGACTTGGACAAAAGATTTGTTCATTTTGCTGACCGAGATTCAAAGATCCGAGTCAGTAAAATGCAGTAGTATATTCCTGCACAACCGGAGGCTGCAGTTTCAGGACCCCAGTTTCAGGACGGCAATTCTAGGACCCTTGTTTTTTTGTGACAGCCCCACCTACAGAACTGGATGATATGGTGTGCTTTTTTAAATTCAAATGCATCAGAGGTTAATTACAAAGTGTGTAATTTAAACAAAATATAAATGAAATATTTATATCAATCTTTAATTTTTTTTATTAATTTCTTGAATTATACTGTATATTGATTAACCTCCTTAAATTTAACTAATTAGTTAATTATCAGGTAAAATAAAGATAGAATTAGTAGGCTATATGCAGTCACTAAATTACAGTCAGATATTTTAAAGGTTGTAGAGAGGCAAGACAAGACTCAAGAATGATTGAAAAATATATATTTATGTCATTTTTGCAATAACAACAGCACCAAAAAGACCCCTTTTTTCATCAGTTGCTGCACAGACAGAATGGCTGTGTGTGTGTGTGTATATATATATATATATATATATATATATATATATATATATATATATATATGTATATATATATATATATCTGATTTAAGTTAACACTTGTGGACTGTTGGAGTTGTAGAGAGAGAAAGCCAAATAGGATATTTATGTAGCATGAGGCAACTATTGTAAAAATTTCCTATACATCTTACTAAGGTAAATGGATGATGACTGACAGTCATTATACTAATCTGGTGAACATAATAATTTTGATAAATAAGCCAGGGAACAAAATGAATTGTAGATAAAAAAAATTAATAAAAAACTGCACAAGTTATAAAAACCAGCAAGTGTTACAGAGATGAATATACAAATATATATTGTTATAATACCCTTCTATTTTGAATAATTTCTTAATTTGTGTGAATTAATTCTTAATACATACTAGTTAGCAGCTCACTTTAGTACATTTTGTTTCATTTAAAAGTTATAAAATAAAACTTGATTGAATATCAGTACTCACAGTCTGATCGGTGTCCATCATCCATCTTAAATTAGTGTTTTGGTGATTCAATTCGGTAGGTGGTGCTGTCACAAAAAACTAGGGTCCTGAAACTGCAGCCTCCGGTTGTGCAGGAATACCCTTCTCGTAAAATGATCTGAACTTCCCACCACTAGCGGGAAACAATCACAGGCTGGCTTATCTACCTGGTGTACTATTGTTGATTCCTGTGGATCACACCTCTTGTGGTCTGATTGGTTGAAGGACTATCCAATTGCGTTCAGAGTCATTTGAACTATGCCCGTTGATCACGCCTCTTGTGGTCTGATTGGTTGAAGGACTATCCAATTGCGTTCAGAGTCATTTGAACTATGCTCGTTGCTCACGCCTCTTGTGGTCTGATTGGTTGAAGGACTATCCAATTGCGTTCAGAGTCATTTTAACTATGCCCGTTGATCACGCCTCTTGTGGTCTGATTGGTTGAAGGACTATCCAATTGCGTTCAGAGTCATTTGAACTATGCCCGTTGATCACGCCTCTTGTGGTCTGATTGGTTGAAGGACTATCCAATTGCGTTCAGAGTCATTTGAACTATGCCCGTTGATCATGCCTCTTGTGGTCTGATTGATTGAAGGACTATCCAATTGCGTTCAGAGTCATTTGAACTATGCTTGTTGATCACGCCTCTTGTGGTCTGATTGGTTAAAGGACTATCCAGTTGCATTCAGAGTCATTTGAACTATGCCCGTTGATCATGCCTCTTGTGGTCTGATTGGTTGAAGGACTATCCAATTGCGTTCAGAGTAATTTGAACTATGCTCGTTGATCACGCCTCTTGTGGTCTGATTGGTTAAAGGACTATCCAGTTGCATTCAGAGTCATTTGAACTATGCCCGTTGATCATGCCTCTTGTGGTCTGATTGGTTGAAGGACTATCCAATTGCGTTCAGAGTAATTTGAACTATGCTCGTTGATCACGCCTCTTGTGGTCTGATTGGTTAAAGGACTATCCAGTTGCATTCAGAGTCATTTGAACTATGCTCGTTGATCACGCCTCTTGTGGTCTGATTGGTTGAAGGACTATCCAATTGCGTTCAGAGTCATTTGAACTATGCCCGTTGATCACGGCTCTTGTGGTCTGATTGGTTGAAGGACTATCCAGTTGCATTCAGAGTCATTTGAACTATGCCCGTTGATCATGCCTCTTGTGGTCTGATTGGTTGAAGGACTATCCAGTTGCATTCAGAGTCATTTGAACTATGCCCGTTGATCATGCCTCTTGTGGTCTGATTGGTTGAAGGACTATCCAATTGCGTTCAGAGTCATTTGAACTATGCTTGTTGATCACGCCTCTTGTGGTCTGATTGGTTAAAGGACTATCCAGTTGCATTCAGAGTCATTTGAACTATGCCCGTTGATCATGCCTCTTGTGGTCTGATTGGTTGAAGGACTATCCAATTGCGTTCAGAGTCATTTGAACTATGCCCGTTGATCATGCCTCTTGTGGTCTGATTGGTTGAAGGACTATCCAATTGCGTTCAGAGTCATTTGAACTATGCCCGTTGATCACGCCTCTTGTGGTCTGATTGGTCGAAGGACTATCCAATAGCATTCAGAGTCCTTTGAACTATGCCCGTTGATCACGCCTCTTGTGGTCTGATTGGTCGAAGGACTATCCAATAGCATTCAGAGTCATTTGAACTTTGCCCGTTGATCACGCCTCTTGTGCAGTAGAAAATACAGAGCAGACTCCTCAGACTAATGTTCAATCTTAAACTGAGCTTGGTCTGGTGATGGCCAGACGACTAAACCTACCTATCACACTAAACTTTCTGCATTTCTTTTTTTTTTCATAAAACACAAATTTATTTTGTGTTTAATTCAAGACATTGCCATGTAGGGTTTCACACACATTCACACACTCTCATTCATTCATTCATTCACTCACACACACTAGCGTTTAGATTTGCCACTTGTGCCGCGATTGTCATATATTGAAAAAAAACTACACTGTCCCGGAATCAAATGTGTGAGTTGTATTCTATAAAAGTAAAAATTCTATCTCAAAACATTTTCCCAGAACGATTGAGTTAGACTAGATTATAAGAGCATTATGATGAGCAGAATGAGGCTGTGAAATAGTTTACCTGTTCTCCTCGCCTCTGTAGTCCCATTAGCCACTGGTTAGCAACCACCCTTTTCAAGACACGTAACAGCTTCAAAAAATCACGAGTAATACTGATGTAGTTTTTGTCATAGTATAAACCGTGAAAGTGTCTTGAGATTGTGCAGACATTATTTCAGCCATTTAACCAAAACTCCATTAACATTGGAGTTTAAAAAAAAAAACCATTGACTTCAGGACGAGGCAACCGGAAGTGCTATAATGCTATCTTGCTTCCGCCTTCGGGGCTACAAAGTGATGCCGTACCTGCACCACTCTATTGTATATTACAGGTCTCAAGGACACTGTGGCCAACTTCTTTCAACTGAGAGTAGCTAAAGCTTACTTAAAGTTGCTAAATGTTGCCAGATAAATCATGCTAATAATCTTATTTATGATGTAATTTCGCAGTATTTACATTCTGCCTAGTGTCAGCCCTTTACATTTGTTTGCTTGTCTTCTACTGTGTTTAATACAACCAAAATCCCAATAATATTTATATGCTTTGTTTCTTTTGTCAGAAAATTTGATGAATATGAAATAAGGACTGAAACGTGGCCCATTTAGACTTCATGTTAACCAGGGAGCTGCTATCAATATGCGGGAGACTCCTGAACCTTCTGGGAGAGGCGTGATGTTGACTCAATAACTACAACTATTTTTGGAAATAAAAACTCTTTATTGCTCCATAATGTTCAACCCCTTCTTTCATAGGATGCAAGACTGAACAGCCTTAAAGAAAAACATGCTCTTCACACATGAGCAGTAAATTAAACATAACTTAAAAGTCTGTCCCACCATTTTATTTACTATTTTTATTTTATTGACTCCATTTTTCATGTGCCCAGTCCAATATGGCAGACTCTTAAAAAAGTTGTAAATATGAGTGGGAAGCTTCTTTAATCCTGAGTTAACGGACTGGGTGAGAAACATATCAGAATACCACAGTACTTATAGGTATTTAGAAGTGACCTTTTTTATTTACGTGCAGTCGTCAGTTGCTCATTTGTGAATTTGTATCAAGTGAAAAGAACAATTGGTTACATGCAAGACCAACTATAATCCCACTCCAATTACCAAACCAGAGGAACACAAAATAGTAGGGGTGTGCATTGGCACTTCCTTCACGATTCGATTCGATTACGATTCACCAGGTAACGATTCGATTCGATTCGATTCTACGATGCATTGTGATGCATCAAAATTCTACTGCACACAAAGCTAATTTTTCATCAGTCATGAGGCAATACAAGCAGATATTGAACAACAGATTGTATTGGCTGCTATGTGTCTCCTGTATCTTTGACATAAAAGTTATTAAATAAAATAAAATGTAATTAAATAAAATGCAATTAGCCCTTAAATGCATGACTGTTTCACCAAACATTCTTACATATTCAGGTCGTTAGTGACCCAGATCTATATTTAACATGGATAGACCTCTACCTGTCGTGATAATATATAAAACTCCTGATTTTAGAGTAACAGCTACAGAAGAATAAAATAACACCTATTTCGTTACCTTTTGGAGCTTGGAAGGATTCAGTTTGAGCAGATGTTTAATACCATCATCATCTGTCCTCGTCAGAGCTCGTTTACCAGCATCTGCCTCATATTCGCGATCTCCAGCATATTCTCCAAACTCATTTTCAACGTCTTCAAAATCAATATTTTGATCACTGACAGCTTCTTGACCACATCCATCATCAAGAGACAGTGACACTAACATATGATTGTGTTTAGTTCTTGCTCTCTGAAGTAAATCACTGAGACATTTCAAGTTTTGCAGATTATAATTATTATAGTTTCGTTTTCTGTCAGAGGTAACTATGAGTGAAACGTCACTTCATCATTGCTTATCAGACATTGCCACCGTGTGGAATAAAGGTGAATTGCGGTGTTTTTCGTCATTATGGATTCATTGATTATTGTGCAAAAAAATATATACGTACAATCCTACACACCTCGGGTCGTTAGCGCGTTTTTAATAACCCGTCTATCGCGGTCATCTCCCTCCGCCTCAGCCATCTTCCTTGTTGTTGTTGTTATTCTCCCGGAACCGGAAGTATTTGAAACTTCACAACTTTATCGTCCGCCAGAAAATAAACAGTGACATAATCGATTATGGCCCTTTGCCGCATCGATGCTGAATCGTTCATGCCCCGCATCGCGATGCATCGCCGAATCGATTATTGTTGACACCCCTACAAAATAGTGCACGTATAACCGAATCAACTGTTGTGTGTTCATACAGAGAAATGGCAAAAACCAGTATCTCAGTGGATCAGGATCAGTTCACCTGTTCAGTGTGTCTGGATCTCCTGAAGGATCCAGTGACGATTCCCTGTGGACACAGTTACTGTATGAGCTGCATCTCAGACTGCTGGGATGAGGAGGATCAGAAGGGAATCTACAGATGTCCATTATGCAAACATACCTTGACATCAAGACCTCTTTTAGGTAAGAATGGGATGATTAATGAAATGGTGGAGAAACTGAAGAAGACAAGACTACAATCTGCTCCTCCAGTTCTTCACACTGCATCTGGAGATGTTCAGTGCGACTCCTGCTCTGAAAATAAACAGAAAGCAGTGAAGTCGTGTCTGGAGTGCCGAAGCTCTTACTGTCAAAATCACCTTGAACAGCATGAGAGTCTCTTCAGAGGTAAAGGACACAATCTGATGGACGCCACTGGACGACTGCAGGACATGATCTGCTCTCGACATGGTAAACTACTGGAGATTTACTGCCGTACTGACCAGCAGTGTATCTGTATGCTGTGTTTGGTGGATGAACACAAAAATCATGACACTGTATCAACTGCAGCAGAAAGGAAAGAGAAACAGGTACTGCTTTATACTGGATCTCATGAGTGATGGTTCATGTAGTTTCTAGAATTCATTTAGAATTCTGTGGTTTTACATCAGGACATAATACAAATCATCTGGTCCTTCACAGGCCTTAAAATTAGCTAAATCCAAACTCATTTATTTAACAAAAACTAGAGCATAATAGAGAATCCATATATTAAGTAGGGATGCACGTTTTCAGGTTTTTCATTAACCGTTAACCGAGGCCCTTAGCGGTTAATACTCAGTTAACCATAGTGTGCGTCAGGGTTATTTTTAGTTTATTCATTTGACGAGCGGCATCTCCGTAGTGAACGCGCCTATAGAGAGAAATGCACATCATGGATTACATAATCAGAGAGTAGCCTATTTCTTTTCGTTTTAAATTGTTAAAAGACATTTGAAGTTTCTTAAGATATATTTCATGTCTGTGAGGCGTACGCTGAGTTTCGTTAAATTAGGATGAGATGCGCTCCAGTTCACGAGCAATGCAAGTGGCCGCGAGGGCGCCTGCATGATTAGGGCATGTAGTAAAATATGCAGCCGAGAATGATTCACACAGACTCAGCGTTTGACTCGCGCGGCTGAGCCTCTCCCGGCAGAGAGTTCAAGCATCTGTGGACTCGTTCCTTTAGCTCTGGCCATCTTGCTTTCAGTCCGCGATTAGCTTTTTTTGTTTTCTTCATTACAGTTAAAGTAACGTCTGCTTTTCTCTAGTCATTCACAAGTTTCTTACTTCAAACCGTTATGCACAGCACACGCGGCTCCCGCTCTGCTTCTGCCCTAATGCGACTTTTAGTCTTTTAGTTTTTTTCCTCTTCATGATGCATTTTTTGACTGATGCGACTTATACTCCGGAGTGACTTATAGCCTGAAAAATGCGGAAAGCACTGCATTGCAATACTTGCATTTTGCCCCGTCACTCTCAATTTTAAAGTGCTCCCCACGCTGTGCTTTTCTTTGCCCGCTTCATGTTAGAAACTAAGCTGGTCATGACTTCTTCTTGTGGATATTACAAATGTCTGGGAGCGCTCTGGCAGTCTCTAGGAGTGCAACAATATATTACAACTAAATTCAAAGGACATCATTGACGCCACTTAACCGAGCAAAATGTTTCACTCGGTTACACAATTTTGAACGGTTAATCGGTTAACCATGGACACCCCTTATATTAAGTACTAATTACACACTTTCTGCTTCCATAGGAATAAAGTGTCAGACGTACTGCTAATTAAATGCCCTCTGGGGCTCGAGCACTCACAGAACAACACAAAATATTCACTGTTCATTTTATCCAATAACAAAACAAACTGAGATTGAGATTAGGGAACCTCTCTAACACACAATTTTACTGTTACATTTAGCATTGCAACATAACAATCTGACGCAATAGCTTGGGCTTGGGTTTTTTGCATGATAAACTGCGTTTTACATAATTACCTCCAAAATCACAGAGAGAGCAACTTGCGCCAATACTCACACACTGTAAACAAAATAAAGTTGAGCTAACTTAAAAAAATAAGGCAACTTATTGCATTTAATGCATCACACCCCTAAATGCATTGAAGCAACTGCCATGTGATTGGTTGTTATAGATAATTGCATTAATGAGAAATTGAACAGGCGTTTCTAATAATCCTTTAGTTACACCGAAATTACCTGGAACAATTTGTACCAGGAACTATTTTTTACAGGAACTTTTCCCCCCCAGACCTGCTACTGTCTGCGTTTCCACTGCGGTCTAAAGTACTGTGAAGATTAGACAAATTAGTCCGGTGATGTAGGACTGCGCGTAACTGCTCCTCCCAGTCAGCGAGGAACAGTAATCTTTTTTGCGAATACTGTCTGAAACAATAACAAGTATGGAGGAGATTTAAGCTGTGCTGCTTTTGCTGGTTATATATTGGTTTACTAAAGAGGTACTTAACAAAATGGCGGAAAAGAGCACTGATACTAAAGCGTATTCTGAAAGCTTGTAAAGCTAGATTTAAAATGACTGTTATTATCAGCAATCACGGACAATCAGCAATCACGGACATTGACTGTGAGATTATTATCAGCAATCACGGACATTGACTGTGAGATGGCTGAGATGAATGCGCGCCATCAGAAAGAAAGAGCAATACTGATATTTACTGAATGCAGTACAAACCTCGCAAAAGAGTTTTAAAAATGGCAGTTGAAATAAAATGCTGCCTGAGCTAAACCAATCAGCATGTTTAGCGACCATGTCCCACCCTCGAAAGTTCCTGAACTTTGAAAAAGTATTACCTCACGAACAGGGCCGTTTGGAGGAGGAAATATTTACCCGGAACTTAATTTAGACCCCGGTTCCTGCGGTCGAAAAACACTAGAATACCACCCCAAAGTCCCTTGTTCCTGGTTAAAGTTCCTGCGGTGAAAACATGGCTTTACTTACGCGCCGATAACCAACAACACAGATATTCGAGGCAGTTTTACTCACTGCTTGCAGTTATAACGTACGACCGTGAACCTTTATCGTTGGAACTGCTTCTTCCTTAAAGCTACACTGTGTGATATTTTCCCCCATCTAGCGGTGTAAAGGTATATGACCATCCAGTGAATAATTGTTTCTGCTCCTCTCAATTTCGATTTCGTTTCAACTCCTACGGTGGCCGATTTAGTCATGGCTTTCAGTTCGACCTCTTCGGTGAGTGTTGCGTCAACTCAAGTGATGAGGTAATTTTTGAAAACTATTATAATTTGCAGTTTTTTTAATTTACCAAATGATCTATGATCAAGTTAATCTATGTAAAATGAATAATAGAACTGAATAATAACCAGTTCATTGCTAACATCAGCTATCAGGTTCCCAGACGAATGCAAGCTCTTAGTAAAGTAACTTTTATCAGTGCTATCATTATTCTGTATATTGTACAACATCACTAGCGTAAGGCAAACAAATTATAATGCAATTAAAATATTAATCTCATGTTATCCGTCATAGAACACGGATTTATGTTATAAGGTAAACAATACTTTTTCATCATTGACGCGAGGAAAACTATCCTAGACGTCGTTCTAGTGTTATGCACAGCACACCATGATATAATTAGCCAAGCAATAATAAAACTTCCAATATACACAAATAGGCTGAATTAATATTACCTGTCGAGAAGAAAGCAGGCAATGTTGGCGTTCTTTTTAAAATCGTTGCTCCTCATGAGCTCTTTCCATCTTGGAAAGGCCACTCCAGTATTTACTTTTGTCTTGTTGATTTGCCCATTGCGTTGCCGTCTTAATTCTCTTTTCCGCTTCCTTGGCGACTCTGATACATATCCCGCAATGTTACTAGGTACCCGACCGGGGTCGAATTCGGTAATCAATTCCGGGACGTGGTTGCTTTTACACAGAAGGCGACCCGGCAATGTTCCGGGAATATTGCGGGTCCGACGTGCAGTGTGAAAGGGGCTTAAGAGTGATCCTCCATCATCATATAGCAGCCTCAAGCAATCCTCCTCTACACATTCGACACGGTGCCATCGAGTGTTAAAACGCGAAAAGCGAAGCTTGAATTTACGGGTATGTCCCTCTTTGGCAAATGTACTTTCAAGATGGAGGAGCAACATGGCGACCGCCATCCGAACCCTCAACACTTATGTATTTTCAATGGTATATTATAAAATTATGAGAATGCATTATTACTTGAAAGAGGTAAATATACATTAATGAGCACATATATTTTTGAAAGAACTAAGTGATTTTAGCTAAGAATAAACTAAAAAAGTTACACAGTGTAGCTTTAAGCAATAGACGATCTACAAATCCGGCGTCAAACTGGGCCTTGTTTATAAAACAATCATCGCCGAAATGTACAAAAACATTTTCACAACTCTGTTGATGCCCTGGAAAAACAAACTCCATCCACTGGTCCCTTAACGCTGGGTTCTTTGGCAATCTGTGCAGGGTTGTCTCGCCCTGGCAACCAAAAACACACTTCTTTCGTGACATTGTTTATTTAAGTCCTGTGACCTGTGCAGCGCCGCCATTGACTACCCTAAAGCCGAGCAAAGCGCTTTGATGATTGTATGCTTTTGCTCTCCTGCTCTGATAACGGGCGCGTGCCCTTTGGACCCTTATAAGGAAATTCCGCCCCATTTGATGTCACACAGACCCATACTGAAAAAATAAAATAATAATAAAAGTTCTAAAACTTGTGAAACAAGAAGGAGTTTTTTTGGCACAGAAATACTCAATCAAACGTCCAACTTAATTTGTGAAACTTTTTCCATGTTTAGCTCAGTATGCATGAAACAGCACCCCCCCCCCCCCCAATAAAAATTATTGTCAAGACAACCAAAGAATGTTTAGCAATACACAATCCTTGAGAGCAGAAGTTGCAATGAGAAGAACATGTAGCTTAAAACATCTCTCATGTCAACACACATCTCCAACTTGGTGATGATAAACAATTGTATGAACATATGATATGACACATGCACTGTAAAAAAATATTGTTGGTTTAACTTAAAAAAGTAAGTAACCTGGTTGCCTTAACATTTTGAGTTTATTGATTTTAAAAAGTTGAGTTGATACAATGAAGGAAATTCGTTGAATAAATAGAAACTCAAAATATTATTGTATCTGAACCACATCATTTTTTTTTGTCAAAGTTTCAAGGCATCCAGGTAACTTATTTTTTAAATATTGTTTTACAGTGTGAAGAATCTAAGTAAGGTCAACAAAAAAAACTTTTGTTATCAACATTTTCTTCTGACAAGTGTAAAAATAGCTTGAACAACAATTAGTTGGGATGAGTTGGTTGATTATTGAGTGATCTAAACAAGAATGCTCTAAACATGTTAATTACAAAAGTTTATTTGTTGACCTTACTTAGATTCTCAAGTATTTGTCCAAAACATCTCTAAATGTTGTCCCAACTATCCAAATTAAGTTATCTAAACAATTTTATATTCAACAATGCTGTGCCACTTCCCAGCATGCATTACAGCTTGAATATTTTTTAATGTGGTAAAAAAAAAAAAAAAAGTTTTTGCTTTGGATTAACTGGCTTGATTCATGCTGCTGCTGTTGTCACTGTTATTTAGCTGTATATTCATAGTTCATATTTTAACTGAATTATAATTGTTGATCATCACCATGTTTTGGTGTGTTGACATGAGATGTGTGTTGAGGTGTTGGGCTATGTTCTTCTCATTGCAACTTTTCAAGGAGGGTGTACTTTTTTCTTCTTCCACATGACTGTATGTAGCATTTCTCAGCTGTTGTCATATTTTTAATGTCATTGATTCCCGCAGAGTCATTTTGAGGTAACACAGAGAAACATCCAGAACAGAATCCAGCAGAGAGAGAAAGATCTTCAGGAGCTGAGAGAGGCTGTGGCGTCTCATAAGGTGAGTTTGGAGAAGAAGAGAAGTTTGAGTCTCAGTTTGGACTTTCCTCCAGCACTGGATCTCTTCTAGTCCCACTGAAGCCACTGTGTGTGTGCGTGTGTGTGCGTGTGTGTGTGTGTGTGTGTGTGTAATAGCGCTCTGCACAGACCGCAGTGGAGGACAGTGAGAGGATCTTCACTGAGCTCATCTGCTCCATTGAGAGACGTCGCTCTGAGGTGACGCAGCTGATCAGAGATCAGGAACGAGCTGCAGTGAGTCGAGCTGAAGAACGACTGGAGCGACTGAAGCAGGAGATCGATGATCTGAGGAGGAGAGACGCTGAGCTGAAGCAGCTTTCACACACACACCATCATGTTCATTTCCTCCAGGTAACAGATCTTCTCAAACACTGAGGACTTTAACAAGCTTCTGGAATTACAGCGAGTTTGTGTGTTTGTGTCTGTAGAGTTTGTCGTCTGTCTCGCTCTCTGGATCTACAGACGGCTTCACTGTCAGCTCTCGTCTGTCTTTTGATGATGTTGTGAAATCTGTCTCTCAACTCAGAGACAAACTGCAGCAGTTCTGCAGCAAGGAGACAGAAAAGATATCTGGAAGAGGTAAATACTGATTTGTTTTCAGAAATTAGTTTATACAAAAATTAAAATAGTTCTAGTTTAATTTAAAATTCTTTCTGACATGAGAATCAAACTGCAGATGTGTTTTGTTGTTTTGTAGTGAAATCCATCCAGGTCATTCTGGCTCCTGAATATCAGATCAGAGAGGAGTTTCTACAATGTGAGTTACTGTGAAAGCACACACAAGTCTGAGAGTTTTGATTGATTTATGCTAATGTTGTAATTTAGTTAATGAAATATTGTACTGTGTGTATTTAAAATATATGGGCTGCACCAAATAAATACAATTAATCATAAACAAATTTCATAAAAAAATAAAATAATGTAAGGTCTTGAATAATTGTTTATTTCCATCAGATTCTCATCCAGAGTTGTGCACTGAGACTGAGGAACCCCCATTTCCACCTTTATTCAAAACCCCCTCTATCAAACGTGCTTCAGCTAATTGTGCTCGAACTTACCCCACCCCTGTGAGCGTATCTCAGCCGAGGGTGCCCAAATCCACTCCTACCCCTGTGAGCATATTTCAGCCGAGTGTGCCCAAACCCACTCCAATCCCTGTGGGAATATTTCAAACGAGTGTGCCCAAACCCACTCCAACACCTGTGAGCATATCTCAGCCGAGTGTGCCCAAACCCACTCCAATCCCTGTGGGCATATTTCAAACGAGTGTGCCCAAACCCACTCCAACCCCTGAGAGCATATCTCAGCCGAGTGTGCCCAAACCCACTCCAATCCCTGTGGGCATATTTCAAACGAGTGTGCCCAAACCCACTCCAACACCTGTGAGCATATTTCAGCCGAGTGTGTTCAAACCCACTCCAACACCTGTGAGCATATTTCAGCCGAGTGTGTTCAAACCCACTCCAACACCTGTGAGCATATTTCAGCCTAGTGTGTCCAAACCCACTCCAACCCCTGAGAGCATATCTCAGCTGAGTGGGCCCAAACCCACTCCAATCCCTGAGAGCATATTTCAGCCGAGTGTGTTCAAACCCACTCAACACCTGTGAGCATATTTCAGCCGAGTGTGTTCAAACCCACTCCAACACCTGTGAGCATATTTCAGCCGAGTGTGTTCAAACCCACTCCAACACCTGTGAGCATATCTCAGCCGAGTGTGTTCAAACCCACTCCAACACTTGTGAGCGTATCTCAGCCGAGTGTGTTCAAACCCACTCCAACACCTGTGAGCATATCTCAGCCGAGTGTGTTCAAACCCACTCCAACACCTGTGAGCATATCTCAGCCGAGTGTGCCCAAACCCACTCCAACCCCTGAGAGCATATCTCAGCTGAGTGTGCCCAAACCCACTCCAATCCCTGAGAGCATATTTCAGCCGAGTGTGTTCAAACCCACTCCAACACCTGTGAGCATATTTCAGCCGAGTGTGTCCAAACCCACTCCAACACCTGTGAGCATATCTCAGCCGAGTGTGCCCAAACCCACTCCAACACCTGTGAGCATATTTCAGCTGAGTGTGCCCAAACCCACTCCAACACCTGTGAGCATATCTCAGCCTAGTGTGTCCAAACCCACTCCAACCCCTGAGAGCATATCTCAGCTGAGTGTGCCCAAACCCACTCCAATCCCTGAGAGCATATTTCAGCCGAGTGTGTTCAAACCCACTCCAACACCTGTGAGCATATTTCAGCCGAGTGTGTCCAAACCCACTCCAACACCTGTGAGCGTATCTCAGCCGAGTGTGTCCAAACCCACTCCAACCCCTGAGAGCATATCTCAGCTGAGTGTGCCCAAACCCACTCCAACCCCTGTGAGCATATCTCAGCTGAGTGTGCCCAAACCCACTCCAACCCCTGAGAGCATATCTCAGCTGAGTGTGCCCAAACCCACTCCAACCCCTGAGAGCATATCTCAGCTGAGTGTGCCCAAACCCACTCCAATCCCTGTGAGCATATTTCAGCCGAGTGTGTCCAAACCCACTCCAACACTTGTGAGCATATTTCAGCCGAGCGTGTCCAAACCCACTCCAACCCCCGTGAGCATATCTCAGCCAAGAGTGTCCAAACCCACCCTGTGAGCATATTTCAGCCAAGAGAGTCCAAACCCACCCCTGTGAGCATATCTCAGCCAAGAGTGTCCAAACCCACCCCCGTGAGCATATCTCAGCCAAGAGAGTCCAAACCCACCCCCGTGAGCATATCTCAGCCAAGAGTGTCCAAACGCACCCCCGTGAGCATATCTCAGCCAAGAGTGTCCAAACGCACCCCCGTGAGCATATCTCAGCCAAGAGTGTCCAAACGCACCCCCGTGAGCATATCTCAGCCAAGAGTGCCCAAACGCACCCTTGTGAGCTGTTTTAGCTGAGTGTGCCCGAACCCACCCCTGTGAGCATATCTCAGCATCAGTAATTTACGGTTGTGGGAGGGGGAGTCCCTAACACCCCAAAACCATCAATTGATATTTTAGCAGATTAAGGGACAATACCACGCCCCCCCAGTATACCTACTTCACCCAAAGGGGCACAAACAACGACATAAAACTATTTCAGCCAAGAGACCCCGTGCACACCACTGCCCTCATCTGTTAACTCTGCTGTTTTTCTTCTCTCCTAACTATTGCTCTGAGGCTGAAGGGGCGTGGTTTAGCGAGGTCTGCAGAAAGATTATCCTATAAAGTAATAATTATAGGTTCACAAAGAGCTCAAATGAATACATGTTGTTTAAAAGAATTATGAATGCATTTTTTATATTTATATTAATATTTGTCTAATAATTATATGAATATATTATATTAATTAAAAGTAATTATAATTCGTATAATATAAATATAATAAATAATTTGCGCCAACAGATAAACAATGTTGACTCTAACGTTTTTTTCACTATAAACTGCAAATTTGGGATGAGAGATACATGTGGCTTTATTGCATCTTTACTTGCAGCTGATTGGTCCAGTTAGGTTTTATTCTGGGTTAGAAATAGCAAATACAATTCCAGAGCAGGTTAGCTGTGTAGTGTAAGTTACCATTGTGATGAACACTGATAAAAACAATCCACCTTTTTTGAGGTCCACTCGAGTTTGCTCAAACTAATCTTGAAATTACCTGGGTAGCAACTGAAACCAGCTTTATGCAACAGGCCACTGACTTTCTCCCTTCATGCAGACCTTGCTAACCATGCTGCCACATGCTCATTCTAGCACAATAATAGTCATGTGGATCACAGCACAGGGATTTTGATTTTTTCCTTCTACACAATGAGCCTCATCCGCAGTCCAGACCTCATTCCCTCAGCTGCTCTATGCCAGGTTTGGATTGGAAATTGATACAATGTGAAACATTTGAAATTAATGTTGAAAAATGTGTTGAAATGTAATGTAATGTAATTCAAACTTAGTTTTCCAGTATCACAATAAAATATTTTTTAATAAATACTACTTTTGGTAAAAATGTATTTATGAACCATTTGAAAATATCTGGATTCCTGCACAGATTAATTTAACTTACAGTTGTAGACAAACATAATCAGACTAATCTAATAACATACATAATTGTACTCTGCTTCACATTTTTATTGAATACACAGAGTAATCTTTCAACGTTTCTGTAGCTGCACACCTTATAAGATATTTGTGTTTATCCTGTGGTATTTCTCTTTGTTATTGCATTCCAGTAAAAATGAGAGCAGTCATGTACATTACAGATGTAAGCAGAATTGTATCTAAAACTGATCGCAAAGAAAAATCAGAAAAAAGATTTATGAATTATTATTATGGGAAAAAAGCATCAGGTATAATATAAATTATGAAGTACTGGAAAGCGTTGAAGTGTTCGAAAAGGGCCCTTTCACTTTCAAAGGGGCAGGGGCTCGAGGCCCAGTTATAAGCACAAGCCCCATCTGATTGATTGTGGTGGCAGTATTGCCACTATCTATAGAGATATTCTTAATGTTACTCAGAAAACAAGACAGGTTTAATTCATTTGAAATACTTCTGCTAAATGTTACACTCTCAGATACAAGAAAAAAGGAAAGTATAGGATTGTGGTTTTGCTTGTGTGGATATAAATAGTGCAACTTTCATTTACTGTAGATCATGTGACTAGGGGACAAAGAAAAGGTCTGAGTTCACGCCTCTACTTGCCAATTCTTGGAAAGACTTCAAATAGCTTCAGATCTATCAACGGATCATTGGAAGAAAAAAATAAATAAAAAAACACTAACATTTGCAGAAATCAAAATCACAGAACGTGCTGTTTGTGGCGATTTCAGAGCCAACAGGTGAGTTGAGACCGGAGTGATTTTAATGTGACTGTTTTGCTCTTTTTTGTTTTTTTTTGTAAGTTCCAGCTAACAGATTTTTGTTCTCCAAATATTCAGTGTTGGTTCTGGAACCTTTTAAAAAAAACCTTGACGTTATAGAGGAATGTGTTTTAAAATGTATGATGTTCCTGAAATGTTTTTCAACTTAATTTGGACTGACAATTCAGAAACATTCTAGGAATGCCGATTTGTTACATTCCAAGAACATAAAATGTCCAGTTTCCTTAATGTTACTAGAATGTTATTTAAAGGAAAAACTGGTAAAAATGTCAGGCATTGTTTTACAGTAGCACATTAACATGTTTATAAAACATTATGTGTGAACTTCCTGTTCCTTTAACAGGGGCATTGTGTGCACCGTTTCTCTACCCTTGTTGCAATTCTCATCCAACCACATTTCCAAACATAAACTAACCTAAAAAATGTATTGCTTGTTCTACTTGAACTTTGTTTTTTGTAAGATTATTTAGATTTTTTTTCCACATAGTGCCTAAATGGGTTGGATTTAATATAGAAATACAATCATCATTGATAATACATCATTGATTATAAAATGTATATGTTGGACTTGTCACTTAGCTTCTGTATTTGGATATATATTCATTAGCGCTTCTATACATTGCTATAGTTGATTTTCTATATCATTGAGTCTCTCTCACCTTTGCCTCAAACATGTTCCAGTTATGATATTGTAACATAACTTGATTTATATTATTGTGTGGTGTAGTTGATGCTACTACTATTGAAGAAATCAGTATGCAGAGTTAAATCATAAACTGTTAATTGTATTTTAGACAGGTTTGTTGTCTAAACAGTGTAGTCATTAAATTAACATGTTACAGTAAGACACACCCTGCAGAAAAACCTGTTTCTTTAGTATGTAATCAGGAAGGTATATATACCCTTCAGATAGAAGGAACTCGGCTGTCGAGCTGCAGTGTGCATTGTCTCTCTGCCTGTGTCTTATTATACAGTGAAATGGCAGAAGCCAATATCTCATGGGCTGAGGATCAGTTCACCTGTTCAGTGTGTCTGGATCTCCTGAAGGATCCAGTGACGATTCCCTGTGGACACAGTTACTGTATGAGCTGCATCTCAGACTGCTGGGATCAGGAGGATCAGAAGGGAATCTACAGATGTCCCCAGTGCAGAAAAACCTTCACACCAAGACCTGCCTTAGGTAAGAATGTGGTGTTTGCTGAGATGGTGGAGAAACTGAAGAAGATGAAACTCCAAGCTGCTCCTGCTGCTCCTACTGTTCCTCACACTGGATCTGGAGATGTTCAGTGCGACTCCTGCTCTGGAAGAAAACAGAAAGCAGTGAAGTCGTGTCTGGAGTGCCGAAGCTCTTACTGTCAAAATCACCTTGAACAGCACGAGAGTCTCTTCAGAAGTAAAGGACACAATCTGATGGACGCCACTGGACAACTGCAGGACATGATCTGCTCTCGACATGGTAAACTACTGGAGATTTACTGCCGTACTGACCAGCGGTGTATCTGTATGCTGTGTTTGGTGGATGAACACAAACATCATGACACTGTATCAACTGGAGTGGCAAGAACAGAAAAACAGGTACTGCTTTATACCGGAGCTCATGAGTGACGGTTCATGTGATTTTTCTCTCAATCAAGGAAACTGACTGTGTTTAAGAAAGACAGACAATGTGTTTTTGATCAAATAAAAATCAGATGTAAGTGACTAACAATAAAAAGAGACATTTATTCATTTAATCTGTTTTCTGCAGAGACATTTTGAGGAAACACAGAGAAACATTCAGGAAATAATCCAGCGGCGAAAGAAAGAACTAAAGCAGATGAGAGAGGCTATGGAGTCTCATAAGGTGAGTTTGGAGAAGTTTGAAGAGCCTCCTTCACACTCTTAAAAAAGGGGGGTTTATGGCAATGCCCCTGAGGAACCTTTCAGTTCCCTGAGGAACCTTTCAGTTAAAGTCAGAACAACACTAGGAAGACTATTGCAGAGTTTACCAAATAGGAAAAGAGCTTTAACCCTGAAAGACATATATAGAAGCTGTTATTGAGAATTAACAGAGGTTTAGATGTTGATGTTTTATAGAAAATGTTTGTCACCATTATAGGGATCAGTGTATCTTTTAGTTGTGCAGTTTGACTCATGGCTTTTTATATGAGTTTGTGGTTTTTGTCACAGTGTTAACAAAACACATAATCTGTTCAAACAAAAAAAAAAAGACCATAAACAAAAATGTTTGACTAAACTTATTGTAATGGCTTCTTCTCTTCTTCAGCCATTTAGTTGAGGGAAAGTATCTTTGACGTGTTTAGACGTGCACAGATATCAATAATCAGCATATGAATCTCAACAATTGTGACATACTTAATGCTGCATTGCATGCTGGGATCCACAAGTTTTATACTGTGGTGGCTTAGTAGTGTTGGAGCTAAACTCTGCTGGACATCAGCTCTCCAGGACCGAACTTGCCTACCCCTGACTTAGAGGTACAAAAATGTACCCTTAAGGGAACCACCCCTCTGATGGCCACTTGTAGCCTGGTTTTACCAGACTCTCGTACATTTCATTTGTACATAGAGTGTGGCCACTCTCCATTGACAAGGGTTTATTTCCACGAAGGCGGGCACCCTGTTGAGGTTAAAAACTATTGGATCTGCCCTGAGCCACTCTGGATCTGCCATAACCAATCGCTAACGTTTGGTTGTGACGTATGTCATGCGCCCTTTGCCTGTTTCACTCATGGAAATCCGACAAAATAAAAGTGACCATGTGCATACCACCTCAGTAATAAAACTATAGGATAAAACCTAAAACTTGTGCATTCGGATTGTGATTTATTCACGCCACGGTGGACAGGAGAGCTCTGTGATCGGGAACGCGGTGCTCACGTACGTCCTTAACATGATTCTATGCTGTAAATAAAATGTCATATGCTTGGTATGATAATAAATGCTGCTATAAATAACGGACCAATTCAAATGTTTAAGTGCTTTTATTTTAGTTTGTTTGAGCGGTGATGAAATATGATACTTGCCAGCATTTTAAGGAAATACAAGTCTAAAAATGCATCCTAATAACAGCAAAGCAACCGTATGGTGTTCTGTAGTGGTCAAAAATGATTACAAACAGTGAATTTTGAAGTGATATATTGTTGAAAACTCAGAGATGTGGATTCGGACAGCTATTACATCAACACGACCTTGTGTTTGTCAAAAGCAGTAACTTAGCTAACTCAGCCGGGGATTTTTATGCAGATGGAGACGGACAGCAATAAAATAACTGACCAGTCCCTGTAACTTAAATGATGGCAATACCTTCCGACCCCACGAGAAACAGTTACCGTCCGAATAGCTTCAGCCGACTCCTTCATCACTAACGAAGCGATCTGGAAAATCAAACTTTTCCCGAATTTACCCTGTTGGAGGGCCACCAACATCATGGCCACCAACAAACCCCAGCAAAGACTGTTATTGCCCAGGCTTTAACTTCTGGATATTCGGCAGCGGTGCCACAATGCAATGAATGGTTTAGTTATCTTTCTCCACCGCCATTACTGAACTACATCTCTAACTAGCGCTCGACATCAACGTCATCGTTCTCAGCCACTCCCTCTGTTCGCTGATTGGACAGGTAAAAATTTGTTCGGAGAAAACCTAAGACTACACAGCAATCCCAGACGTAGTACTGAAGGAAAATGAAAATTGAGCAGAAGTACGTAGGAGGGCAGAGCCAGGCTAGGCCACTTGTACTTTAAAAGGTACAATTTTGCTTTATGTAAAATTGGTTTGAATTGAGTTGGTTGGCAAGAATTTTTAGAACCTCAATAGATGTGAAGGACTATGAGTTAAGAGCTTGCTCAAGTGACGCAACTGATCGTCATTAGTCATTGAGAGCATTTGTCAAAGCTTAAAAGTGCCCTAGAATGAAAAATGTAATTAACCTTGCCATCGTGAAATAATAAGAGTTCAGTACAATGGACATCACATACTGTGAGTCTCAAACACCATTGCCTACTATTTCTTATGTAAATCTCGTGCATGAAAAACACCACGGGAAAAATAAGTGCCTCTCAGCATAACGCCAACCGTGACGCAAACGTTGAGGATCATTTATATACACGCCCCCAACATTTGCATCTGTCCAAACATGTTCATTGTCAGTCGGAACTGACGGAGCCAAATCATCAGGACTGCAGATAAACAAGACACTCGAGGATAGCAAAAACGGCTCTCATGACACATATGTCATGTTCCAGGCTGTGCAGGAGACGTGAGGACTTTTCATATGTCAACAATCATGGTTGAGGTTTATTATAATCGGATACTACAACAATTTAATTAAAAATTGTTCGTTTGTTCGGCCCATTTCAAGCAAGCTTCGCTCTGCGTCTTAAACTAAAGAAAGGGGCAATTACGACTGTATACTTGCAAGCAGTAAGTAGTGATTTATCCACCTATTGACTAGCTGTTTATACAATTTCTGATTAAATTGAAAGTTTCTTAGAGAGACCGCATTGTCTAGATAATGCAAGATATTAGTACAGTAACAATAGGAAACTCCAAGTACCATACAAAACTAAATAGTGTGTCTAATGACAAAGGGTAATATTATTAATGTATTACAAAATACAACCGTACATACGTTGCTTACAGATCATTCACTGGATCCTTCTAGCAAACATCAGCTTTTCCACCATATAAGTTAAAAGGCTGTTCATTTTGTAAAAATATAAGTTATATATTTATATTTTTGCGAACTGAAGTTTTTGCATGCTTGTATTATAGAGTACATCACAGTCACTGCGTAGCTTACATTGTGACTAACGTTATATAAACATGCAATATTGTTGACGAAAAAAGACAAGTCTAAAATGTAGACTGAATGACACTTTAAGCAGAACATCTCAAATGGAGATTGCTGAAATGCAGCTTACTTGTTTATTGGTGTTTTCAGATCATCCGCGAGAGAGAGAGTGTGCTCGCGTGCATATGGTTGCCAGATTGGACGTGTTTAGGTAAAACACTGCATAGTATACATGTTCTTTTCACAGAAAATCTCCGTTTGGGGGATTTAAATGATGAAATCTGGCAACCGCAAGCACGTCAGCTCTTTCTCGTGCGCGGATGATCTGAAAAAAACCCATAAACAAGTAGGCTGCATTTTATCAATCTCCATTTGAGATGTTCTGCTTAAAGTGTCATTCAGTCGGTCTGTGTTCTGTCAGGATGGTCAGGACTCATGAGCCGCTTCGCTGAACAACTGAACTGCTGTGAGCTTTGAGCTGCTGAAATAAGCCAATCAGAGCAGAGCACAACATTAATATTCATGACTCTTCCAAATAAGGCAAAAACAGAGCATTACATCCTAGGGACAATTTATAGGGTTGTAAATGGAGCTGTAAAACTGTGTATCTGGACAAATTTTACAATTTTTTGATATGTAGATATCAGAGAATAATTTAACATATTGTTTTAACTCATTCTAGGGCACCTTTAAATATATTTTAAGATCTTAGAAACGTGGCTTTCAAATGAGAGATTGGTATCAAAGAGCCAACTTTGACAACGGACTTGACAGAACAGCCATCGAGTGTTAGACAGTATTCTAGGTTATTACTTGTGGAATTTTTTTAGTCCAATAATTAAAAATTCAGGTTTTTTTCTGAATTAAGTTGTAGAAAAATCCTAGCCATCCATTTCTTTTATATCAACTATGTATTCCGATAGTTATGTGAATTATTATTATTATTATTTTTGTCAGGCAGCAAAGAAATATAGAGCTAAATATAGATGCATCCTAATGATATCAACCCAAGGGTAGCATGTACAGGGTGAAAAGCAACGGTCCTAGCACTGAGCCTTGCGGTACTCCATAAACTGAACTTGAGATCGATATTTCACACCTCTTCTTCTTTAGTCCATATAGAAGAACCAATTTTTACACTATAAAAATCATTTTGCATAATAGTTTCTTTGTGGAATCTTACAGTCTGATGAAGAACCATTTAAGAATCTTTATTTTTAAGAGTTTTCCACCGGAGCTCTATGTTTGTGTGAGGTGCCATTAAGAGCCGATTGTAATGTGTTTCCTATAACAGCGCTCTGCACAGACCGCAGTGCAGGACAGTGAGAGGATCTTCACTGAGCTCATCCGCTCCATTGAGAAACGTCGTTCTGAAGTGACGCAGCTGATCAGAAATCAGGAACGAGCTGCAGTGAAACAAGCTGAAGAACGACTGGCACGACTGGAGCTGGAGATCGATGATCTGAGGAGGAGAGACGCTGAGCTGAAACAGCTTTCACAAACAGATGATCCTATTCATTTCCTCCAGGTAAACAAAGATCTTCTCAAACACTGAAGACTCCAACAGCCTTCTCTAATTGCACAGAGTTTTGTCTTTGTGTCTATAGAGTTGCCCGTCTGTCTCTCTTCCTGGATCAACAGACGGCTTCACTGTCAGTTCTTGTCCAAATTTTGATGAGGTAGTGAAGACTGTCACTCAACTCAGAGACAAACTGCAGCAGTTCTGCACAGATGAGATTGAAAAGTTATCTAAAACAGGTAAATACTCATTTAAAGAATTTTATATAAATAAAATAAAATGGAAGTGGTTTAATTCCCGACATGGGAACTGAAGAGCTGGCACAGATACACAAATCTTTTTTTGGTGTTCACAGTGAAAACCGTCCAGGTCATTGTCCCGATTTGTCAGTTTACGACTAGGAAGGAGTTCCTACAATGTGAGTAACAATGAAAACACACACAAACACTGGCCATCACTGGGAGACTTTCTGTGCTAATTAAAGGTGTTATGAACTGGATTTTTTTATTTTTTAAACTGTTGTGTGAGGTCAACTAATGACGTTCGCATGGTTTTAACATTTAAAAACATCATAACTAATAAGTAATAGGCTATTTTCTACACTGGTTTTGAGACTCTCTCCTGAACCCTGGGTTTTGATGGGCGTGTCACTGGGGACTTGGAAGTAAACGCCCACGGCTAGGATTGGATAAGATTTGCATAGAATTTTTTTATTACTTGGCCCGCCCGATTGGTGCATATAAGCACGATCCGCGCACACACACGCGCGTGGGCTCTTCAAACACAACGGAGATCAAGAAATGTATGTTATTTCACTATTTGAGATTCACTGACCTGCCAACTAAGCTTACGTTTTGGTATACTGTCTGGAAAACACACAGCCCCGGGACGTTGGGCTTTGCGAACCCTGGGTCTGATCCTGAATCTCAATAAACCAACAACTAAGGGATTCTACAGCCTGTGACAACATGCTGGTGTGCTCTGTTAGACACATTACATACACATAATCAATACGATCTGTAATATGCAATACTATCGCATATATAACGACGTTACATGTTTTACTCACTCACATAAGTGTGTTGCACATTCCTGTCTTATCCAATATAGAAGGCACAGCATCGTTTTAATCTCAATATGTCTGCAAATCCAGTGTCGACTTGTCTTGTTTACAAACTATTATCTTGCTATCTTCGGCGTTTTTATTGCTCGGTAACACGATCAATTTAGCTCCACGATCCAGTGGGTGGGGCTACAGAAGTAGGCATACACATAGAGGCAGTTGTGGTTAACCCTTCTAATACGTCATTGATTTGAGAGCCTTGTTTTCTGGGCCTGGTACCTACAAAAGCTTTTCTTTTACTATCAAGGAAGTTTTTAGCTTTGAAATTTACAGGATAATCTTATATTACCATGACCTTTTATATATCAAAGGCTCAAGGGAAAGTTGATTTCTCAATTCATCACCCCTCTAAAACTGAAAACCCTGAGATGTAAACTTGCCAACTTGACACCAAAACACAAATGTAGCCAATCAGCAGTAAGGGGCGTGTCCACTCATAAGGGGGAGGGGCCTATGTTGCATATCCTGTTTGTGAATTTGGGGGCAGAGTTATCAAGATAGGGACACAATCCCTCTGGGTACAAGGTGTGTTTCTTTTAGTGATTTCAGATATCAACAGTTTTTCTCTGAAATCTCTTACTGCACCTTAAAGTGTTAGTTTAAACATGAAAATTCTGCCATTAATTAATTAAAGACCTTTGTTCATCAGAACACAAATTGAGAAGCTTTTGATTATATCCAAGAGGTTTTTGACACTCCCATAGACCGCAACGTCCAAATATAGTCCAATGTGATAACATTTGTTCAACCTTAATGTTATAGAGCAACGAGAATAGTTATGAATACTTGATTTTAGAGTCATAGAGTCACGTCCCATTATAATCATTTTAGGGGACTCTGTATAAGGGAAACAGGTCTATTTAGCTAAAATTAATGAATTGTTTAATTAATCTGGAGTCTAGTTTTATGATCGAGCAAATTACTCGTTCACTGTTCATTTGAACGGCCGTAACTATCGACTCTGCAGCGGATATTAATAACACACAGTAGTTGTGCTTATGAATTTAATGTCTTAAACTGTTGATCTGTTACCTGGCTAAAAGAGCATTTAAATAACACAAGAAACACTTATCTTTAATTACAAACTAAACATTATTGATTACTCTAACATGTAAAATTATCTATCAAACACACACATTCACACGAGTTGCAGAAAGGACAAAGTGAGGAAAGAAAGAGTTTTAAGAGAGAGAAAGGATGAAGCCCCAAGTTTCTAGCAATATATGCATTTATACAACCTGAATGAACCAAAAATCATTAACTTAACCCTTCTATCATTTCTTAGACGACAGGGTTATTCAATTTGATCTCATTGCAACAGCTCAGTTTAGAATCTGGAGGTTACTTGTGTTTGCGTCTCTGTGTCTTCTGAATGGGAATCCCACTTTCGGTCCTGGCTGGTCAGGGGTTTTCCCGGTTTGTAATTTTATGGTTTTTCCCGTCTTTTGATGGATATCTTTGGAAGCCAATCACGTGGCGTGTTGGTGGCTGAATGATGTTTTGAAGTTGAAGCCCACTGGAAATTCGTCGAAGGAAGCTTTGCGTCGAAACACGAGACTCATGGAAAGAAATTAAACTTAAGTAAAAGAAAGGGAAGTGAGAGAATAGTTCTAGATGGCTTGAATGAGGGTCGTCTTGGTTCAGGATTGACTGTTTACAACTAATATGCAAACTTATATGTAAATTCATAAGTGATTATGTGTTTATCTCCATCAGATTCCCGTCTGCTGACTCTGGATGTGAACACGGTGAATAATTGGCTCCGTCTGTTTGAAGAAAACACAGTGATCACTTACTCTGACACACGTGTGCCATATCCTGATCATCCAGACCGATTTGATTCTTGGACTGAGGCGCTGTGTGTGGAGAGTGTGACTGGACGCTGTTACTGGGAGGTGGAGTGGGCTGGAGAAGGGAGGTCAGGAGTAGATATAGGAGTGACATTTAAGAGCATCAGCAGGAAGGGAGATGGTCCTGAGAGTGCAGTTGGACGTAACAATAAGTCCTGGAGTTTGTTCTGCTCTCCAGACTATTGCTCATTCTGGCACAATAACACCGAGACCGTCCTTCCTGTGGTCAATGTCTCCAGTAGAATAGGAGTGTATGTGGATCACAGCGCAGGGATTTTGTCCTTCTACAGCGTCTCAGACACAATGAGCCTCATCCACAGAGTCCAGACCACATTCACTCAGCCGCTCTACGCTGTGTTTGGACTTGATAGACAGACAGCGCTGAAACTGTCTAACCGATTAAATAATCCAGATATTTTACAGATTCTTAATCCAGATTTTCTACAGGCTTTGTTAATTCGCAGAATGATGATGTCATGAGGCGTATTTTCTAATCAGAAATACCACTCCTGAACGAGCCAAAATATTTTCAAACTTCTCTATATCAAAAACATTGTATTTGTCTGTCATTTCTCTTTTTTTGTCTGACTGTTGTTTGTTTAAAAGAAATGGTTAAGTTTCCACATTACTGGAACATTGTGTGACCTCAGGTAAAGACATCTCTAGCATCTCATCCAACAGGATTTGTCGGTTTCTGAAAGGTCTTTCAGCTTCTTGTAGATTATTGTTATGAACATTTTTCATGTTTTTCAGGCTGTTTTTTCATACATCTCTCATATATGACCTTTGAATATATACACACTTAAAATGGTTTCTTCTGATATGATTCATTTTAATATTGTATTTAGCCTACTTGATGTTAACAGTTTTTTTATGATGATGATGATGAGAACCATTAAATGATTACACCTTCAGTTCTGCTGACTCTGCACAGTTTTATTGCAGGCATAATCAACTTTATGATTCAGATTCATTTAATATTTAATGTGGTATCATTAATATCAGGTTCGTCAGGTATTTTCTTGCTCTTTATGATTACATGACTATCTAACAGACATGCACAATTCACCTCAGAGACAACTGACATGGAAAACAGAAAGTGTCCGATTTCACAACTGTACACGGCTCTTCTCGATCAGCACTGTGAAACGCAGCTATTACACTGCAAAATCAAAATAGTTTGACTTACTTCAAAAAAAGCATGGGAACTGATGGCCAAAGAGGAAAATGTAAGTGTACGTAAAGTTAAGTAATGTTGTTTACTTACACAAGAGTTTTGGTGACTAAAAATTAACTGTACCGAGTACTTAATAATTTACTTTAGATTTACTCTTGACTTAGTATATCTCCTATTGTTGTTACCAATGTGTGTTTTGCATACGTCTGTTACACTCACCACCCTAAAACCGGGAGCTCACCAAGCCGACAGTCGGCAGTCAGGCAGTTTTTATGCGTCGGCCAACTAAGTTTTCTCCTGATTTTGGTCCTCGTCGGCTATTTTTTGGCTGATTCAACATGTTAAAACTGTGTCTCCGCTCGTCGGTCCATCAGGCCATCTGATCATTCTGATTGCTGTTCAGCTAGCAAACCAGTGCAAAAAAAAAAAAAACGTAAGTGACGACGCAAGTAAAAGATGGAGTCAAGAGGGAACACATTGTCAAGAATGCTTGTCACCTTTTGTTTACATGTCAAAAGATTTGGCTGTGTGGACCGAGGCAAGTGAAGACGAATTGATCAGCATGATGAAGGCGAATTGATCAGCATGATCCAGGAAAGGCCTGCTCTGTATGTTATGTCAACCATGTGGCGAAAGCTGAACTGTGGTGTGAGATTGCAAATGTGCCATATCAGGTAAGATTTCCTTTTTGGAAAACTTGTTTGTTATTTTTCAGTTGTCCATATTAAAAAGCTATATGTGTTAGGGTGTTGTGTGTGTATCAAAATAATTTGATTTATGAAAACAGGCGGTGCAATGATTCTTTTTCAAATCATTATTATAATCGATAGGACACATTTCTCATTACATTGGTCACTTTGCAAAATTCTTCACACAGTTCTATTAACCAACTTCCATCTTTGCACAGCAGTTAATTTCACATTCAAAATGCACTAAAGATACCAAAACACTTAATTCATGTCTTAATGTCCTAAAGCAATGATAAATGATCCCGATCCACAGTTTAGCCCACATAGATTTCTGTTGTTCTCCCTGTGTGAAGAGTTTTCCAAAAGTGACCTAAAAGTATTGAGAAATGTATTCTAATAACTGTAAAAAAAGAAAAAATAATAATAACAAAGTGGTGTCAACTAGAATACGTCAAGTTAACTGTAAAACGAAGATTCACATTTGTTGGCATTACAAATAGCCATGAAATTGACATAACTAGGCTTAATGCTTACAACATTTTACTTTGTCCCTCAGAAAAATAGTTCAAGAAGCGGTGGAATTCATTGCGAATCCAGTACATGCGTTACAAGAAACACGGACCCTCGGAAGTTCTGGAGCTCAGAAGACTGGCGGACAGCAATAGATCTTAACCCGTCTGCAGTATCTAGACCCTCACACAAAAAGGAAGGAGAGAACCTCAAATCTAACTATCAGGGTAAATAAACAATTTTTTTTATTTTTTTTTTATTTTAGAAAATAAACATTTTGCTTTTGGTAAAATGCCCACAGATGGGTCTATTTACAAGTAACTCAACACATTTACTTCCACATGTGCATCTGAATAGATCAATTTAGTCAATATGCAGGATACTGCTTCACCTATGCCCTTTTATTGTTATGGGTGATTGGTGATCAAGTGTAAGAACCTGTAGTACCACATCATTGGTGTGAAAAAAATATTATGGCGGAGGAAATTGTTGGAGAGGAGGTAAATAAATAATTTTGTAATGTGCTGCTGCTACGGCTGGATGTGCAAATGTTTGGGCTTTGTTTCTGTTTGATAGAATTGTAAATATATATATTAAAATATATTCTGAACTGCACAGTCGCCGTCAATGGCGTCACATTCAAATCCTGTCAGATAATCTTTGGGCTCATTTCATAAGAAATTACCTTTCCTCTCTTCAGCCCAGACAGAAATGGCGCACAGACAATCAAAACCTGCAACCTAACACTGTTGTTCTAATTCTTGATCCCCAACTTCCTCGACCTCAATGGTCAGTGGTTAAAATCATCTCCCTCCATCCCAGCAAGGATGGTCATTGTAGGGTTGCAGATGTCCAAGTCAGGGACAGGACATATACCAGGCCAGTTGCCTGCCTTATCCCTCTCCCGGCCCAACCTGATCCCTCATCACAAATCTCAAATTTGCTTTACACATTTGGGGGCAGCTGTTGAGAAGTTCTTAGGCTGCTAACCTGCACTCTCATGATCCCCTTTCACACTGCACGTCGGATCCGCAATATTCCCGGAACATTGCTGGGTCGCCTTCTGTGTGAAAGCAACCACGTCCCGGCATTGATTACCGAATTCGACCCGGGTCGGGGACCTAGTAATATTGCAGTATTCGACCCGGGACGAGCGCTGTGTGAACAAAAGCCGAAACTAATGCCGCAACGTGTACGTAGTTATCGTGCGACTCCTAGAGCTTGTTTTTTCAATAACACAACCCTGCAGTGCCAGAAGAGCTCGTCTGTGTTTTAAATGCAGAGAGTGTTCGTATACAAAAGAAACTAAAATTAAACAAGCAGAAATGTGCGCAAACTGGACACAAGTCGAGACCCCGGAGCTCCTTACTATCCGCGCTGAAGCGGAGATCGCTCGCCATTATACGTCACATCCGGATGTCACGTGTCAACTAGACCCGGGACCGTTAAGCGTTGTGTGTGAAAGCGCACATATTACGGTATTTCGCTGGCAGTGAGAATGGACCAAATCTAGCGGCCCGGGAACAAATGCCGGGTCGCATTATCCGTGTATTTGCCGGAATCGCAGTGTGAAAGGGGCTATGGCAAGTGTCACACCTCCTAAGACTGTTAATTTCCTTGTTAGCCCTAAGCTCCACCCACCCAATTTCTTGCCAATTAGGACTTCCTCACAGGCTTTATTAACTGCACCTGTGTCCAGAGCTTTACCTTTTCTGTTGTATGTGGCTGTATAATGCAGAGGACTACGGTTTACTCCTTTAAATCACCTGTGTGCGTAAATTACCATGTAAGTGCTTTTGCTTGATATTTGAAGATTCCCTTTCGTATGATCTGTTTGGTATAAATGTTTCATTCTTGTTGTATTTCCTGATTGGACCTGTGCTTTAGTTATTTAAATGTTTATTTGAACTTATAGTATGACTAGATGCCCTCATGTATTGTTTGTTACTTTTGCCTATGGACTTAGTTATATTTAGTTATATTTTACATGATTTGCCATTTGTTTGTGAAACTAAAGTTCTGTATTTGTTTCTTTTGTAGAAACCACACAACACACACACACACATGTTGTGTTTCCATGTTTTATGGGGACATTCCATGGGCGTAATGGTTTTTATACTGTACAAACTGTATTTTCTATCCCCCTACACTGCCCCTTCCCCTAAACCTACCCATCATAGGAAACATTTAGCATTTTTACTTTCTCAAAAAACTCATCCTGTATGATTTATAAGATGTTTTCCTCATGGGGACCATAAAATGTCCCCACAAGGACAAGGATTTCGGATATTGCCATCTTTGTGGGGACATTTTGTCCTCGTAATGTAGGGTTTACCAGCCCACACACACACACACACACACACACACACACACACACACACACACACACACAACAACCGTGTGTATACCTTCACAATCACTTTTCCTGGGTTGACAAGACTGCACCTGTTCTTACCGACAGCCCCACTGTCTTCAAGCTAGCTACCTAAACATTCCCCTAAACTTTTTCAGTCACCTATTATGCAACATTCACTTTTATAAGGTGATTTGAACATAAATGTGTGTTGTCAGTGTGCGTGTACACAACCACCCTATAATGATAAAAATCCACCCACTCCTTTAAAAAAAGACATATGGTTGCACTGCAGAGCCCCGCCCACACGTGTTGATGGACACTGCTGTATTAGCATAGCTCCGCCCCTCAGAGAGTTGTAGCTGAGCTGTTCATAGTCCGGCATGTTTATCTCCTCGCCAGAGCATTAACAACAGCATTCAAGAAAGAAATGTGTTCTTATTAAAGCTACTAAAGTTCTGTCAGTCAAGAGCAGTGAGTGAATTTCTGTTTATCTTCTGTTGTTTGATTCATATTAACAGCAGATAGAGCAGCAGGTACTGTATATTACACTGCTTTCACTTTAGTAAAGTTAGACAGACAGATCTAATATACACAAGATTTCTGTTACTTACTTGCTGCATACGTGCACAGACACACACAACCAACCTTTTTCATGTGAACTTTGTGTGTTTCTGACTTATTCTTGAGCATTTGACAGTTTACTCGCACTAACACATGCAAGATAACTAGTCTAGTTTAATAGACTACTCACAATGTGCTGACATCCAGCTCTGTGTGCATGCTGCAGGAGCATGTGTGTGTTTAAGTTGAGAGCAACAAGGCTTTAAAATGCATGCAGATGATATTTCATGGTGATGAAGACCTGCAATGTCACATGAAAGTGTCTGCGAGAGAGATCACTAAAACAAGCAGATATCATATTTCTGCTGTGAGCTGTGTAGGCTCCGCCCTCTCGGGTGGGGAGCAGCAGCTCATTTGCATTAAAGGAGCCACACACAGAACAGCTTATTTTTCTTCAACCCCAAAATTGCCATATTCAAAATAGTATGTTAAATTATCTGTTAGGAATTTTTATCTTAAACTTCACAGGCACACTCTGGGGACATGTGAGACTTCATCTTGTGTAAAGGGGCATAATAGGTACCCTTTAAGAGCAATCAAATAATTTTGTTTGCAAAAATATTCTAATGCAAAAAAAAAAAAAAACTAGAATTCACCTCTCCATCCTCCAGCCATTTAGCCCTAGATCTAACAAACATGTGATGTGATATTGTGTACTGTTCCTTTAATTCTGAGTGGAGGGGGTGTGTGTGAGGAGGACGCAGGGGAACGTCATTATGTCAAAAGTTATAGTGGATACTGGTTGTTATTAAACAAGGTGTTCGCCCGAGAAACTGCCTCTTTACGGTCATTTTACAGGGGGTTTGTGTGTATAATACGCCATAAAGTGCGTATCATATGCACACGAAAAACTGCATACCATATGCACGCCAAATTGCGGTTTGTTGGATCATGTCACAATAAGGCAAAATACACACAAAAAAATGAATACCACAGTGTATACTATTACATACAAGTTAAATTATTTAATTATCACAAAGTCAAAATGGACAAAAAAAAAAAAAAAATCGAATTACGACTGTGTACTATTAAATAAAACCTGATTTTATTCAATTATCAAAAGTCAAGTGGACAAAAAAATCAAAATATGACCGTGTATACTATTACATAAACATTAATTTATTCACATATCACAAAGTTAAAATGGACAAATTAAAATACGACAGTGTGGACTATTACATACAAGTGAATTTATTCAATTATCACAAAGTGCGGTTTGTTGGATCATGTGCATGATGTTCCCACTGAGCAATTCTCCATTCACTGCATGGATGAGTTTCTCTTCACTCTGGTCAAGACTCTCTGCTCCGTCAGACTGAATGTATGCTCTGGACAGCGTGTCTGCGATTAGCATTTGGTTACCTGGAGTGTAGACAATGTGGATGTCATACCTTTTGTAGCTGAGGGAACATTCTCTGCAGATGTGCTGGTGCTGCTCCAATGGGTTTGGAGAATAAGGCCTCAAGTGTTTTATGATCAGACTGGACTCTGATCTTTTCAGGGAAACTTTTTCAGAGCGAACATGATGGCCAGCAGTTCCTTTTCTGAGCATAGTTCTTTTCTGCCACAGATTGCTATTGGTGGCTTTTGACTTTTTGTGATAATTGTATATTATTACATAAACGTTAATTTATTCACTGTTGTATTTCGTTTTTTTTTTTTTTAGTCCATTTTGACTTTGTGATAATTTAATAATTTCACTTTTATGTAATAGTATACACTGTGGTATTTTTTGTTTTTGTTTATTTTGACTTTGTGATAATTGAATAAATTCACTTTTATGTCATAGTATACATTGTGGTATTTTGATAGTTTTTTTCCATTTTTACTTTTTGTGGTAACTGAATAATTTCACCTTTTATGGAATAGTATACACTAGTGTTGTCAGAAGTATCGACCTCGATACCAAATCGATACTGAAATGTTAAAAATGTGACGCTTCGAGCGTTGTTGAGCTGGAATCGTGAACTCCTCTGACTGGTCATTGTGCTCACCCGCTCGTCGGATGTACCTGTGATTGGCTACAGTGATCAACACACTGCAGCGGTTTGAAAGCAGGACCGTTTGAAAGCACAAGCAAGCATCAACCAGCGGATCGGTAGGCTGATAGACTCCTACATTCAAAACGCTCTGTGTGTATCTGTGCAAAATTATAATTTATGCAATGGTACACACTGTGATATTTAGATTTTTTTTCCATCCATTTGCCTTTGACATAAAAGTGAATTTATTCAATTATCACAAAGTATACAGTGTGGTATTTTGATATTTTTTCATTCACTTTGCCTTTTTGTGATAATTGAATAAATTCACTTTTATGTAATAGTATACACTGTCGAAATTTGATTGTTTTGTCCATTTTGACTTTTTGTGATAATTGAATTAATTCACTTTTATGTCATAGTATACACTGTCGAAATTTGATTGTTTTGTCCATTTTGACTTTTTGTGATAATTGAAAAAATTCACTTGTATGTCCTAGTATACACTGTCGAAATTTGATTGTTTTGTCCATTTTGACTTTGTGGTAATTGAATAAATTCACTTTTATGTCATAGTATACACTGTCGAAATGTGATTGTTTTGTCCATTTGTGATAATTGAATAAATTCACTTGTATGTCCTAGTATACACTGTCGAAATTTGATTGTTTTGTCCATTTTGACTTTGTGGTAATTGAATAAATTCACTTTTATGTCATAGTATACATTGTCGAAATTTGATTGTTTTGTCCATTTTGACTTTTTGTGATAATTGAATAAATTCACTTTTATCTCATAGTATACACTGTCGAATTTTGATTGTTTTGTCCATATTGCCTTTTTGTGATAATTGAATGAATTCACTTTTATGTCATAGTATACACTGTGGTATTTTGATATTTTTTTCATTCACTTTTCCTTTTTGTGATAATTCAATAAATTCAGTTTTATGTCATAGTATACATTGTCGAAATTTGATTGTTTTGTCCATTTTGACTTTTTGTGATAATTGATTGAATTCACTTTTATGTCATAGTATACATAGTCGAAATTTGATTGTTTTGTCCATTTTGACTTTATTTGATGATTGAATAAATTCACTTTTATGTCATAGTATACACTGTCATATTTCGATTTTTCTTTCATTCACTTTGCCTTTTTGTGATAATTCAATAAATTCAGTTTTATGTCATAGTATACACTGTGGTATTTTGATATTTTTTTCATTCACTTTGCCTTTTTGTGATAATTGAATAAATTCACTTTTATGTAATAGTATACACTGTCGAAATTTGATTGTTTTGTCCATTTTGACTTTTTGTGATAATTGAATAAATTCACTTTTATGTCATAGTATACACTGTGGTATTTTGATATTTTTTTCATTCACTTTGCCTTTTTGTGATAATTGAATAAATTCACTTTTATGTAATAGTATACACTGTCGAAATTTGATTGTTTTGTCCATTTTGAATTTGTGATAATTGAATGAATTCACTTTTATGTCATAGTATACATTGTCGTATTTTGATTTTTTTTGTTGTCCATTTTGACTTTTTGATAATTTAATAAATTCAGTTTTATGTCATAGTATACACTGTCGAAATTTGATTGTTTTGTCCATTTGTGATAATTGAATAAATTCACTTTTATGTAATAGCATACACTGTGGTATTTTGATATTTTTTTCATTCACTTTGCCTTTTTGTGATAATTGAATAAATTAAGTTTTATATGTCATAGTATACATTGTCGAAATTTGATTGTTTTGTCCATTTTGACTTTTTGTGATAATTGAATAAATTCAGTTTTATGTCATTGTATACACTGTCGAAATTTGATTGTTTTGTCCATTTTGCCTTTTTGTGATAATTGAATAAATTCAGTTTTATGTCATAGTATACACTGTCGAAATTTGATTGTTTTGTCCATTTGTGATAATTGAATAAATTCACTTTTATGTAATAGTATACACTGTGGTATTTTGATATTTTTTCATTCACTTTGCCTTTTTGTGATAATTCAATGAATTCAGTTTTTTGTCATAGTATACACTGTCGAAATTTGATTGTTTTTTCCATTTGTGAAAATTGAATGAATTCACTGTTATGTCATAGTATACACTGTGATATTTGGATATTTTTTCATTCACTTTTCCTTTTAGTGGTAATTAAATAAATTCACTTTTATGTAATAGTATACACTGTCGTATTTCGATTTTTCTTTCATTCACTTTGCCTTTTTGTGATAATTCAATAAATTCACTTTTATGTCATAGTATACACAGTCGAAATTTGATTGTTTTGTCCATTTTGACTTTTTGTGATAATTGAATAAATTCACTTGTATGTCCTAGTATACACTGTCGAAATTTGATTGTTTTGTCCATTTTGACTTTGTGGTAATTGAATAAATTCACTTTTATGTCATAGTATACATTGTCGAAATTTGATTGTTTTGTCCATTTTGACTTTTTGTGATAATTGAATAAATTCACTTTTATCTCATAGTATACACTGTCGAATTTTGATTGTTTTGTCCATATTGCCTTTTTGTGATAATTGAATGAATTCACTTTTATGTCATAGTATACACTGTGGTATTTTGATATTTTTTTCATTCACTTTTCCTTTTTGTGATAATTCAATAAATTCAGTTTTATGTCATAGTATACATTGTCGAAATTTGATTGTTTTGTCCATTTTGACTTTTTGTGATAATTGATTGAATTCACTTTTATGTCATAGTATACACTGTCATATTTCGATTTTTCTTTCATTCACTTTGCCTTTTTGTGATAATTCAATAAATTCAGTTTTATGTCATAGTATACACTGTCGAAATTTGATTGTTTTGTCCATTTTGACTTTTTGTGATAATTGAATAAATTCACTTTTATGTCATAGTATACACTGTGGTATTTTGATATTTTTTTCATTCACTTTGCCTTTTTGTGATAATTGAATAAATTCACTTTTATGTAATAGTATACACTGTCGAAATTTGATTGTTTTGTCCATTTTGAATTTGTGATAATTGAATGAATTCACTTTTATGTCATAGTATACATTGTCGTATTTTGATTTTTTTTGTTGTCCATTTTGACTTTTTGTGATAATTGAATAAATTCACTTGTATGTCATAGTATACACTGTCGAAATTTGATTTTGTCCATTTTGAATTTGTGATAATTGAATAAGTTCACTTTTATGTCATAGTATACACTGTCGTAATTTGATGTTTTTTGTCCATTTTGACTTTTTGATAATTTAATAAATTCAGTTTTATGTCATAGTATACACTGTCGAAATTTGATTGTTTTGTCCATTTGTGATAATTGAATAAATTCACTTTTATGTAATAGCATACACTGTGGTATTTTGATATTTTTTTCATTCACTTTGCCTTTTTGTGATAATTGAATAAATTAAGTTTTATATGTCATAGTATACATTGTGGAAATTTGATTGTTTTGTCCATTTTGACTTTTTGTGATAATTGAATAAATTCAGTTTTATGTCATTGTATACACTGTCGAAATTTGATTGTTTTGTCCATTTTGCCTTTTTGTGATAATTGAATAAATTCAGTTTTATGTCATAGTATACACTGTCGAAATTTGATTGTTTTGTCCATTTGTGATAATTGAATAAATTCACTTTTATGTAATAGTATACACTGTGGTATTTTGATATTTTTTCATTCACTTTGCCTTTTTGTGATAATTCAATGAATTCAGTTTTTTGTCATAGTATACACTGTCGAAATTTGATTGTTTTTTCCATTTGTGAAAATTGAATGAATTCACTGTTATGTCATAGTATACACTGTGATATTTGGATATTTTTTCATTCACTTTTCCTTTTAGTGGTAATTAAATAAATTCACTTTTATGTAATAGTATACACTGTCGTATTTCGATTTTTCTTTCATTCACTTTGCCTTTTTGTGATAATTCAATAAATTCACTTTTATGTCATAGTATACACAGTCGAAATTTGATTGTTTTGTCCATTTTGACTTTTTGTGATAATTGAATAAATTCACTTTTATGTCAAAGTATACACAGTCGAAATTTGATTGTTTTGTCCATTTTTACTTTATTTGATAATTGAATAAATTCACCTTTATGTAATATTATACAGTCGAAATTTGATTGTTTTGTCCATTTTGACTTTGTGGTAATTGAATAAGTTCACTTATATGTCATAGTATACACTGTCGAAATTTGATTGTTTTGTCCATTTGTGATAATTGAATAAATTCACTTTTATGTAATAGCATACACTGTGGTATTTCATTTTTTCCTATTTTGCCTTTTAGTGGTAATTGAATAAATTCACTTTTATGTCATAGTATACATTTTCGAAATTTGATTGTTTTGTCCATTTTGACTTTTTGTGATAATTGAATAAATTCACTTTTATCTCATAGTATACACTGTCGAATTTTGATTGTTTTGTCCATATTGCCTTTTTGTTATAATTGAATGAATTCAGTTTTATGTCATAGTATACACTGTCGAAATTTGTTTGTTTTGTCCATTTTTACTTTTTGTGAAAATTGAATAAATTCACCTTTATGTAATATTATACAGTCGAAATTTGATTGTTTTGTCCATTTTGACTTTGTGGTAATTGAATAAGTTCACTTATATGTCATAGTATACACTGTCGAAATTTGATTGTTTTGTCCATTTGTGATAATTGAATAAATTCACTTTTATGTAATAGCATACACTGTGGTATTTCATTTTTTCCTATTTTGCCTTTTAGTGGTAATTGAATAAATTCACTTTTATGTCATAGTATACATTTTCGAAATTTGATTGTTTTGTCCATTTTGACTTTTTGTGATAATTGAATAAATTCACTTTTATCTCATAGTATACACTGTCGAATTTTGATTGTTTTGTCCATATTGCCTTTTTGTGATAATTGAATGAATTCAGTTTTATGTCATAGTATACACTGTCGAAATTTGATTGTTTTGTCCATTTTGCCTTTTTGTGATAATTGAATAAATTCAGTTTTATGTCATAGTATACACTGTCGAAATTTGATTGTTTTGTCCATTTGTGATAATTGAATGAATTCACTTTTATGTCATAGTATACACTGTGGTATTTTGATATTTTTTTCATTCACTTTTCCTTTTTGTGATAATTGAATAAATTAAGTTTTATGTAATAGTATACATTGTCGAAATTTGATTGTTTTGTCCATTTTGACTTTGTGGTAATTGAATAAATTCACTTTTATCTCATAGTATACACCGTCGTAATTTGATGTTTTTTGTCCATTTTGACTTTTTGATAATTTAATAAATTCACTTTTTTTGTAATAGTATACACTGTCGTAATTTGATGTTTTTTGTCCATTTTGACTTTTTGATAATTGAATAAATTCACTTTTATGTCATAGTATACACTGTCGAAATTTGATTGTTTTGTCCATTTTGACTTTTTGTGATAATTGAATAAATTCACTTTTATGTAATAGTATACACTGTCGTATTTCGATTTTTTTTCATTCACTTTGCCTTTTTGTGATAATTCAATAAATTCAGTTTTATGTCTTAGTATACACTGTCGAAATTTGATTGTTTTGTCCATTTTGACTTTTCGTGATAATTGAATAAATTCACTTTTATGTCAAAGTATACACTGTCAAAATTTGATTGTTTTGTCCATTTTGACTTTATTTGATAATTGATTGAATTCACTTTTATGTCATAGTATACACTGTGGTATTTCATTTTTTCCTATTTTGCCTTTTAGTGGTAATTGAATAAATTCACTTTTATGTCATAGTATACACTGTGGTATTTGGATATTTTTTCATTCACTTTTCCTTTTAGTGGTAATTAAATAAATTCACTTTTATGTAATAGTATACACTGTCGTATTTCGATTTTTCTTTCATTCACTTTGCCTTTTTGTGATAATTCAATAAATTCACTTTTATGTCATAGTATACACAGTCGAAATTTGATTGTTTTGTCCATTTTGACTTTTTGTGATAATTGAATAAATTCACTTGTATGTCCTAGTATACACTGTCGAAATTTGATTGTTTTGTCCATTTTGACTTTGTGGTAATTGAATAAATTCACTTTTATGTCATAGTATACATTGTCGAAATTTGATTGTTTTGTCCATTTTGACTTTTTGTGATAATTGAATAAATTCACTTTTATCTCATAGTATACACTGTCGAATTTTGATTGTTTTGTCCATATTGCCTTTTTGTGATAATTGAATGAATTCACTTTTATGTCATAGTATACACTGTGGTATTTTGATATTTTTTTCATTCACTTTTCCTTTTTGTGATAATTCAATAAATTCAGTTTTATGTCATAGTATACATTGTCGAAATTTGATTGTTTTGTCCATTTTGACTTTTTGTGATAATTGATTGAATTCACTTTTATGTCATAGTATACATAGTCGAAATTTGATTGTTTTGTCCATTTTGACTTTATTTGATGATTGAATAAATTCACTTTTATGTCATAGTATACACTGTCATATTTCGATTTTTCTTTCATTCACTTTGCCTTTTTGTGATAATTCAATAAATTCAGTTTTATGTCATAGTATACACTGTCGAAATTTGATTGTTTTGTCCATTTTGACTTTTTGTGATAATTGAATAAATTCACTTTTATGTCATAGTATACACTGTGGTATTTTGATATTTTTTTCATTCACTTTGCCTTTTTGTGATAATTGAATAAATTCACTTTTATGTAATAGTATACACTGTCGAAATTTGATTGTTTTGTCCATTTTGAATTTGTGATAATTGAATGAATTCACTTTTATGTCATAGTATACATTGTCGTATTTTGATTTTTTTTGTTGTCCATTTTGACTTTTTGTGATAATTGAATAAATTCACTTGTATGTCCTAGTATACACTGTCGAAATTTGATTTTGTCCATTTTGACTTTGTGGTAATTGAATAAGTTCACTTTTATGTCATAGTATACACTGTCGTAATTTGATGTTTTTTGTCCATTTTGACTTTTTGATAATTTAATAAATTCAGTTTTATGTCATAGTATACACTGTCGAAATTTGATTGTTTTGTCCATTTGTGATAATTGAATAAATTCACTTTTATGTAATAGCATACACTGTGGTATTTTGATATTTTTTTCATTCACTTTGCCTTTTTGTGATAATTGAATAAATTAAGTTTTATATGTCATAGTATACATTGTCGAAATTTGATTGTTTTGTCCATTTTGACTTTTTGTGATAATTGAATAAATTCAGTTTTATGTCATTGTATACACTGTCGAAATTTGATTGTTTTGTCCATTTTGCCTTTTTGTGATAATTGAATAAATTCAGTTTTATGTCATAGTATACACTGTCGAAATTTGATTGTTTTGTCCATTTGTGATAATTGAATAAATTCACTTTTATGTAATAGTATACACTGTGGTATTTTGATATTTTTTCATTCACTTTGCCTTTTTGTGATAATTCAATGAATTCAGTTTTTTGTCATAGTATACACTGTCGAAATTTGATTGTTTTTTCCATTTGTGAAAATTGAATGAATTCACTGTTATGTCATAGTATACACTGTGATATTTGGATATTTTTTCATTCACTTTTCCTTTTAGTGGTAATTAAATAAATTCACTTTTATGTAATAGTATACACTGTCGTATTTCGATTTTTTTCATTCACTTTGCCTTTTTGTGATAATTCAATAAATTCAGTTTTATGTCTTAGTATACACTGTCGAAATTTGATTGTTTTGTCCATTTTGACTTTATTTGATAATTGAATAAATTCACTTTTATGGCATATAATACACTGACGAAATTTGATTTTTTTGTCCATTTTGCATTTTTGTGATAATTGAATAAATTCACTTTTATGTCATAGTATACACTGTCGAAATTTGTTTGTTTTGTCCATTTTTACTTTTTGTGAAAATTGAATAAATTCACCTTTATGTAATATTATACAGTCGAAATTTGATTGTTTTGTCCATTTTGACTTTGTGGTAATTGAATAAGTTCACTTATATGTCATAGTATACACTGTCGAAATTTGATTGTTTTGTCCATTTGTGATAATTGAATAAATTCACTTTTATGTAATAGCATACACTGTGGTATTTCATTTTTTCCTATTTTGCCTTTTAGTGGTAATTGAATAAATTCACTTTTATGTCATAGTATACATTTTCGAAATTTGATTGTTTTGTCCATTTTGACTTTTTGTGATAATTGAATAAATTCACTTTTATCTCATAGTATACACTGTCGAATTTTGATTGTTTTGTTCATATTGCCTTTTTGTGATAATTGAATGAATTCAGTTTTATGTCATAGTATACACTGTCGAAATTTGATTGTTTTGTCCATTTTGCCTTTTTGTGATAATTGAATAAATTCAGTTTTATGTCATAGTATACACTGTCGAAATTTGATTGTTTTGTCCATTTGTGATAATTGAATGAATTCACTTTTATGTCATAGTATACACTGTGGTATTTTGATATTTTTTTCATTCACTTTTCCTTTTTGTGATAATTGAATAAATTAAGTTTTATGTCATAGTATACATTGTCGAAATTTGATTGTTTTGTCCATTTTGACTTTTTGTGATAATTGAATAAATTCACTTTTATCTCATAGTATACACTGTCGAAATTTGATTGTTTTGTCCATTTTGACTTTGTGGTAATTGAATAAATTCACTTTTATCTCATAGTATACACTGTCGTAATTTGATGTTTTTTGTCCATTTTGACTTTTTGATAATTTAATAAATTCACTTTTTTTGTAATAGTATACACTGTCGTAATTTGATGTTTTTTGTCCATTTTGACTTTTTGATAATTGAATAAATTCACTTTTATGTCATAGTATACACTGTCGAAATTTGATTGTTTTGTCCATTTGTGATAATTGAATAAATTCACTTTTATGTAATAGCATACACTGTGGTATTTCATTTTTTCCTATTTTGCCTTTTAGTGGTAATTGAATAAATTCACTTTTATGTCATAGTATACACTGTGGTATTTTGATATTTTTTTCATTCACTTTGCCTTTTTGTGATAATTGAATAAATTAAGTTTTATATGTCATAGTATACATTGTCGAAATTTGATTGTTTTGTCCATTTTGCCTTTTTGTGATAATTGAATAAATTCAGTTTTATGTCATAGTATACACTGTCGAAATTTGATTGTTTTGTCCATTTGTGATAATTGAATAAATTCACTTTTATGTAATAGTATACACTGTGGTATTTTGATATTTTTTCATTCACTTTGCCTTTTTGTGATAATTCAATGAATTCAGTTTTTTGTCATAGTATACACTGTCGAAATTTGATTGTTTTTTCCATTTGTGAAAATTGAATGAATTCACTGTTATGTCATAGTATACACTGTGATATTTGGATATTTTTTCATTCACTTTTCCTTTTAGTGGTAATTAAATAAATTCACTTTTATGTAATAGTATACACTGTCGAAATTTGATTGTATTGTCCATTTTGACTTTTTGTGATAATTGAATAAATTCACTTTTATGTAATAGCATACACTGTGGTATTTCACTTTTTCCTATTTTGCCTTTTAGTGGTAATTGAATAAATTCACTTTTATGTCATAGTATACACTGTGGTATTTTGATTTTTTTTCATTCACTTTGCCTTTTTGTGATAATTGAATAAATTAAGTTTTATGTCATAGTATACATTGTCGAAATTTGATTGTTTTGTCCATTTTGACTTTTTGTGATAATTGAATAAATTCACTTTTATGTAATAGTATACACTGTCGTATTTCGATTTTTTTCATTCACTTTGCCTTTTTGTGATAATTCAATAAATTCAGTTTTATGTCTTAGTATACACTGTCAAAATTTGATTGTTTTGTCCATTTTGACATTATTTGATAATTGATTGAATTCACTTTTATGTCATAGTATACACTGTGGTATTTCATTTTTTCCTATTTTGCCTTTTAGTGGTAATTGAATAAATTCACTTTTATGTCATAGTATACACTGTGGTATTTCATTTTTCCTATTTTGCCTTTTAGTGGTAATTGAATAAATTCAATTTTATGTCATAGTATACACTGTGGTATTTCGATTTTTTTTCATTCACTTTGCCTTTTTGTGATAATTGAATAAATTCACTTTTATGTAATAGTATACACTGTCGAAATTTGATTGTTTTGTCCATTTTGACTTTTTGTGATAATTGAATAAATTCACTTTTATGTAATAGTATACACTGTCGTATTTCGATTTTTTTTCATTTACTTTGCCTTTTTGTGATAATTCAATAAATTCAGTTTTATGTCATAGTATACACTGTCGAAATTTGATTGTTTTGTCCATTTTGACTTTTTGTGATAATTAAATAAATTCACTTTTATGTAATAGTATACACTGTCGTATTTCGATTTTTTTTCATTCACTTTGCCTTTTTGTGATAATTCAATAAATTCAGTTTTATGTCTTAGTATACACTGTCGAAATTTGATTGTTTTGTCCATTTTGACTTTTCGTGATAATTGAATAAATTCACTTTTATGTCAAAGTATACACTGTCAAAATTTGATTGTTTTGTCCATTTTGACTTTATTTGATAATTGATTGAATTCACTTTTATGTCATAGTATACACTGTGGTATTTCATTTTTTCCTATTTTGCCTTTTAGTGGTAATTGAATAAATTCACTTTTATGTCATAGTATACACTGTGGTATTTCATTTTTCCTATTTTGCCTTTTAGTGGTAATTGAATAAATTCAATTTTATGTCATAGTATACACTGTGGTATTTTGATATTTTTTCATTCACTTTGCCTTTTTGTGATAATTCAATAAATTCAGTTTTATGTAATAGTATACACTGTCGAAATTTGATTGTTTTTTCCATTTGTGATAATTGAATAAATTCACTTTTATGTCATAGTATACACTGTGGTATTTTGATATTTTTTCATTCACTTTGCCTTTTTGTGATAATTCAATAAATTCAGTTTTATGTAATAGTATACACTGTCGAAATTTGATTGTTTTGTCCATTTTGACTTTTTGTGATAATTGATTAAATTCACTTGTATGTCCTAGTATACACTGTCGAAATTTGATTGTTTTGTCCATTTTGACTTTTTGTGATAATTAAATAAATTCACTTTTATGTAATAGTATACACTGTCGTATTTCGATTTTTTTTCATTCACTTTGCCTTTTTGTGATAATTCAATAAATTCAGTTTTATGTCTTAGTATACACTGTCGAAATTTGATTGTTTTGTCCATTTTGACTTTTCGTGATAATTGAATAAATTCACTTTTATGTCAAAGTATACACTGTCAAAATTTGATTGTTTTGTCCATTTTGACTTTATTTGATAATTGATTGAATTCACTTTTATGTCATAGTATACACTGTGGTATTTCATTTTTTCCTATTTTGCCTTTTAGTGGTAATTGAATAAATTCACTTTTATGTCATAGTATACACTGTCGAAATTTGATTGTTTTGTCCATTTTGACTTTTTGTGATAATTGAATTAATTCACTTTTATGTCATAGTATACATTGTCGTATTTCGATTTTTTTTGTTGTCCATTTTGACTTTTTGTGATAATTGAAAAAATTCACTTGTATGTCCTAGTATACACTGTCGAAATTTGATTGTTTTGTCCATTTTGACTTTGTGGTAATTGAATAAATTCACTTTTATGTCATAGTATACACTGTCGAAATGTGATTGTTTTGTCCATTTGTGATAATTGAATAAATTCACTTGTATGTAATAGTATACACTGTGGTATTTTGATATTTTTTCATTCACTTTGCCTTTTTGTGATAATTGAATAAATTCACTTTTATGTCATAGTATACACTGTCGAAATGTGATTGTTTTGTCCATTTGTGATAATTGAATAAATTCACTTTTATGTAATAGTATACACTGTGGTATTTTGATATTTTTTCATTCACTTTGCCTTTTTGTGATAATTGAATAAATTCACTTTTATGTCATAGTATACACAGTCGAAATTTGATTGTTTTGTCCATTTTGACTTTTTGTGATAATTAAATAAATTCACTTTTATGTCATAGTATACACTGTGGTATTTTGATATTTTTTCATTCACTTTGCCTTTTTGTGATAATTGAATGAATTAAGTTTTATGTCATAGTATACATTGTCGAAATTTGATTGTTTTGTCCATTTTGACTTTTTGTGATAATTGAATAAATTCACTTTTATGTCATAGTATACACTGTGGTATTTTGATATTTTTTCATTCACTTTGCCTTTTTGTGATAATTGAATGAATTAAGTTTTATGTCATAGTATACATTGTCGAAATTTGATTGTTTAGTCCATTTTGACTTTTTGTGATAATTGAATAAATTCACTTTTATCTCATAGTATACACTGTCGAAATTTGATTGTTTTGTCCATTTTGACTTTTTGTGATAATTGAATAAATTCACTTTTATGTAATAGTATACACTGTCGTATTTTGATTTTTTTTCATTCACTTTGCCTTTTTGTGATAATTCAATAAATTCAGTTTTATGTCTTAGTATACACTGTCGAAATTTGAGTGTTTTGTCCATTTTGAGTTTTCGTGATAATTGAATAAATTCACTTTTATGTCAAAGTATACACTGTCAAAATTTGATTGTTTTGTCCATTTTGACTTTATTTGATAATTGATTGAATTCACTTTTATGTCATAGTATACACTGTAGTATATTATTTTTCCTATTTTACCTTTTAGTGGTAATTGAATAAATTCAATTTTATGTCATAGTATACACTGTGGTATTTTGATATTTTTTCATTCACTTTGCCTTTTGTGATAATTCAATAAATTCAGTTTTATGTCATAGTATACACTGTCGAAATTTGATTGTTTTTTCCATTTGTGATAATTGAATAAATTCACTTTTATGTCATAATATACACTGTGGTATTTTTATATTTTTTCATTCACTTTACCTTTTTGTGATAATTGAATAAATTTACTTTTATGTAATAGTATACACTGTCGAAATTTGATTGTTTTGTCCATTTTGACTTTTTGTGATAATTGAATAAATTCACTTTTATGTCATAGTATACACTGTCGAAATTTGATTGTTTTGTCCATTTTGACTTTTTGTGATAATTGAATTAATTCACTTTTATGTCATAGTATACATTGTCGTATTTCGATTTTTTTTGTTGTCCATTTTGACTTTTTGTGATAATTGAAAAAATTCACTTTTATGTAATAGTATACACAGTCGAAATTTGATTGTTTTGTCCATTTTGATTTTTTGTAATAATTGAATAAATTCACTTTTATGTAATAGTATACACAGTCGAAATTTGATTGTTTTGCCCATTTTGACTTTTTGTGATAATTGAATAAATTCACTTTTATGTAATAGTATACACAGTCGAAATTTGATTGTTTTGTCCATTTTGACTTTTTGTGATAATTGAATAAATTCACTTTTATGTAATAGTATACACTGTCGTATTTCAATTTTTTTTTCATTCACTTTGCCTTTTTGTGATAATTCAATAAATTCAGTTTTATGTCATAGTATACACTGTCGAAATTTGATTGTTTTGTCCATTTTGACTTTTTGTGATAATTCAATAAATTCACTTTTATGTAATAGTATACACTGTGGTATTTTGATATTTTTTCATTCACTTTGCCTTTTTGTGATAATTGAATAAATTCACTTTTATGTAATAGTATACATTGTCGAAATTTGATTGTTTTGTCCATTTTGACTTTTTGTGATAATTGAATGAATTCACTTTTATGTCATAGTATACACTGTCGAAATTTAATTGTTTTGTCCATTTGGACTTTTTGTGATAATTGAATAAATTCACTTTTATGTAATAGTATACACTGTCGAAATTTGATTGTTTTGTCCATTTTGACTTTTTGTGATAATTGAATAAATTCACTTTTATGTAATAGTATACACTGTCGTATTTCGATTTTTTTTCATTCACTTTGCCTTTTTGTGATTATTCAATAAATTCAGTTTTATGTCTTAGTATACACTGTCGAAATTTGATTGTTTTGTCCATTTTGACTTTGTGATAATTGAATAAATTCACTTTTATGTCATAGTATACACTGTGGTATTTTTATATTTTTTCATTCACTTTGCCTTTTTGTGATAATTGAATAAATTCACTTTTATGTAATAGTATACACAGTCGAAATTTGATTGTTTTGCCCATTTTGACTTTTTGTGATAATTGAATAAATTCACTTTTATGTAATAGTATACACAGTCGAAATTTGATTGTTTTGTCCATTTTGAATTTATTTGATAATTGAATAAATTCACTTTTATGTAATAGTATACACTGACAAAATTTGATTGTTTTGTCCATTTTGACTTTTTGTGATAATTGAATAAATTCACTTTTATGTAATAGTATACACTGTGGTATTTTGATATTTTTTCATTCACTTTGCCTTTTTGTGATAATTGAATAAATTCACTTTTATGTAATAGTATACATTGTCGAAATTTGATTGTTTTGTCCATTTTGAATTTATTTGATAATTGAATAAATTCACTTTTATGTAATAGTATACACTGACAAAATTTGATTGTTTTGTCCATTTTGACTTTTTGTGATAATTGAATAAATTCACTTTTATGTAATAGTATACACTGTGGTATTTTGATATTTTTTCATTCACTTTGCCTTTTTGTGATAATTGAATAAATTCACTTTTATGTAATAGTATACATTGTCGAAATTTGATTGTTTTGTCCATTTTGACTTTTTGTGATAATTGAATAAATTCACTTTTATGTATTAGTATACACTGTCGTATTTCGATTTTTCTTTCATTCACTTTGCCTTTTTGTTATAATTCAATAAATTCAGTTTTATGTCATAGTATACACTGTCGAAATTTGATTGTTTTTTGTCCATTTTGACTTTGTGATAATTGAATAAATTCAGTTTTATGTCATAGTATACATTGTCGTATTTCGATTTTTTTTGTTGTCCATTTTGACTTTTTGTGATAATTGAATAAATTCACTTGTATGTCCTAGTATACACTGTCGAAATTTGATTGTTTTGTCCATTTTGACTTTGTGGTAATTGAATAAGTTCACTTTTATGTCATAGTATACACTGTCGAAATTTGATTGTTTTGTCCATTTGTGATAAATGAATAAATTCACTTTTATGTAATAGCATACACTGTGGTATTTCATTTTTCCTATTTTGCCTTTTAGTGGTAATTGAATAAATTCACTTTTATGTAATAGTATACACTGTGGTATTTTGATTTTTTTTCATTCACTTTGCCTTTTTGTGATAATTCAATAAATTCAGTTTTATGTCATAGTATACACTGTCGAAATTTGATTGATTTTTCCATTTGTGATAATTGAATAAATTCACTTTTATGTCATAGTATACACTGTGGTATTTTGATATTTTTTCATTCACTTTGCCTTTTTGTGATAATTGAATAAATTCACTTTTATGTAATAGTATACACTGTCGAAATTTGATTGTTTTGTCCATTTTGACTTTTTGTGATAATTGAATAAATTCACTTTTATGTCATAGTATACACTGTCGAAATTTGATTGTTTTGTCCATTTTGACTTTTTGTGATAATTGAATTAATTCACTTTTATGTCATAGTATACATTGTCGTATTTCGATTTTTTTTGTTGTCCATTGTGATTTTTTTTGTGATAATTGAAAAAATTCACTTGTATGTCCTAGTATACACTGTCGAAATTTGATTGTTTTGTCCATTTTGACTTTGTGGTAATTGAATAAATTCACTTTTATGTCATAGTATACACTGTCGAAATGTGATTGTTTTGTCCATTTGTGATAATTGAATAAATTCACTTGTATATCATAGTATACATTGTCGAAAGGTGATTGTTTTGTCCATTTTGACTTTTTGTGAGAATTGAATAAATTCACTTTTATCTCATAGTATACACTGTCGAAATTTGATTGTTTTGTCCATTTTGACTTTTTGTGATAATTGAATAAATTCAATTTTATGTCATAGTATACACTGTCGAAATTTGATTGTTTTGTCCATTTTGACTTTTTGTGATAATTGAATAAATTCACTTTTATGCATAGTATACACAGTCGAAATTTGATTGTTTTGTCCATTTTGACTTTTTGTGATAATTGAATAAATTCACTTTTATGTAATAGTATACACTGTCGTATTTCAATTTTTTTTCATTCACTTTGCCTTTTTGTGATAATTCAATAAATTCAGTTTTATGTCATACTATACACTGTCGAAATTTGATTGTTTTGTCCATTTTGACTTTTTGTGATATATGAATAAATTCACTTTTATGTCATAGTATACACTGTCAAAATTTGATTGTTTTGTCCATTTTGACTTTATTTGACAATTGAATAAATTCACTTTTATGTAATAGTATACACTGTGGTATTTTGATATTTTTTCATTCACTTTGCCTTTTTGTGATAATTGAATAAATTCACTTTTATGTAATAGTATACATTGTCGAAATTTTATTGTTTTGTCCATTTTGACTTTTTGTGATAATTGAATGAATTCACTTTTATGTCATAGTATACACTGTCGAAATTTGATTGTTTTGTCCATTTGGACTTTTTGTGATAATTGAATAAATTCACTTTTATGTCATAGTATACACTGTCGAAATTTGATTGTTTTGTCCATTTTGACTTTTTGTGATAATTGAATAAATTCACTTTTATGTCATAGTATACACTGTCGAAATTTGATTGTTTTGTCCATTTTGACTTTTTGTGATAATTGAATAAATTCACTTTTATCTCATAGTATACACTGTCGAATTTTGATTGTTTTGTCCATATTGCCTTTTTGTGATAATTGAATAAATTCCGTTTTATGTCATAGTATACACTGTCGAAATTTGATTGTTTTGTCCATTTTGCCTTTTTGTGATAATTGAATAAATTCAGTTTTATGTCATAGCATACACTGTCGAAATTTGATTGTTCTGTCCATTTGTGATAATTGAATAAATTCACTTTTATGTAATAGTATACACTGTGGTATTTTGATATTTTTTCTTTCACTTTGCCTTTTTGTGATAATTCAATGAATTCAGTTTTATGTCATAGTATACACTGTCGAAATTTGATTGTTTTGTCCATTTGTGAAAATTGAATGAATTCACTTTTATGTCATAGTATACACTGTGATATTTGGATATTTTTTCATTCATTTTTCCTTTTAGTGGTAATTGAATAAATTCACTTTTATGTAATAGTATACACTGTCGAAATTTGATTGTTTTGTCCATTTTGACTTTTTGTGATAATTGAATAAATTCAGTTTTATGTCATAGTATACACTTTTGAAATTTGATTGTTTTGTCCATTTTGACTTTTTGTGATAATTGAATGAATTCACTTTTATGTCATAGTATACACTGTCGAAATTTGATTGTTTTGTCCATTTTGACTTTATTTGATAATTGAATAAATTCACTTTTATGTAATAGTATACAGTGTGGTATTTTGATATTTTTTCATTCACTTTGCCTTTTTGTGATAATTGAATAAATTCACTTTTATGTAATAGTATACATTGTCGAAATTTGATTGTTTTGTCCATTTTGACTTTTTGTGATAATTGAATAAATTCACTTTTATGTCATAGTATACACTGTCGAAATTTGATTGTTTTGTCCATTTGTGATAATTGAATAAATTCACTTTTATGTAATAGCATACACTGTGGTATTTCATTTTTTCCTATTTTGCCTTTTAGTGGTAATTTAATAAATTCACTTTTATGTTATAGTATACACTGTCGAAATTTGATTGTTTTGTCCATTTTGACTTTTTGTGATAATTGAATAAATTCACTTTTATGTAATAGTATACACTGTCGTATTTCAATTTTTTTCATTCACTTTGCCTTTTTGTGATAATTCAATAAATTCAGTTTTATGTCATAGTATACACAGTCGAAATTTGATTGTTTTGTCCATTTTGACTTTTTGTGATAATTGAATAAATTCACTTTTATGTCATAGTATACACTGTCGAAATTTGATTGTTTTTTCCATTTGTGATAATTGAATAAATTCACTTTTATGTAATAGCATACACTGTGGTATTTCATTTTTTCCTATTTTGCGATAATTGAATAAATTAAGTTTTATGTCATAGTATACATTGTCGAAATTTGATTGTTTTGTCCATTTTGACTTTTTGTGATAATTGAAAAAATTCACTTTTATCTCATAGTATACACTGTCGAAATTTGATTGTTTTGTCCATTTTGCCTTTTTGTGATAATTGAATGAATTCACTTTCATGTAATAGTATACACTGTTGAAATTTGATTGTTTTGTCCATTTTGACTTTTTGTGATAATTGAATAAATTCAGTTTTATGTCATAGTATACACTTTTGAAATTTGATTGTTTTGTCCATTTTGACTTTTTGTGATAATTGAATAAATTCACTTTTATGTCATAGTATACACTGTCGAAATTTGATTGTTTTGTCCATTTTGACTTTATTTGATAATTGAATAAATTCACTTTTATGTAATAGTATACATTGTCGAAATTTGATTGTTTTGTCCATTTTGACTTTTTGTGATAATTGAATGAATTCACTTTTATGTCATAGTATACACTGTCGAAATTTGATTGTTTTGTCCATTTGTGATAATTGAATAAATTCACTTTTATGTCATAGTATACGCTGTGGTATTTTGATATTTTTTCATTCACTTTGCCTTTTTGTGATAATTGAATAAATTCACTTTTATGTAATAGTATACAGTGTGGTATTTTGATATTTTTTCATTCACTTTGCCTTTTTGTGATAATTGAATAAATTCAATTTTATGTCATAGAATACACTGTCGAAATTTGATTGTTTTGTCCATTTTGCCTTTTTGTGATAATTGAATGAATTCACTTTCATGTAATAGTATACACTGTTGAAATTTGATTGTTTTGTCCATTTTGACTTTTTGTGATAATTGAATAAATTCACTTTTATGTCATAGTATACACTTTTGAAATTTGATTGTTTTGTCCATTTTGACTTTTTGTGATAATTGAATAAATTCACTTTTATGTCATAGTATACACTGTCGAAATTTGATTGTTTTGTCCATTTTGACTTTATTTGATAATTGAATAAATTCACTTTTATGTAATAGTATACAGTGTGGTATTTTGATATTTTTTCATTCACTTTGCCTTTTTGTGATAATTGAATAAATTCACTTTTATGTCATAGTATACACTGTCGAAATTTGATTGTTTTGTCCATTTTGACTTTTTGTGATAATTGAATGAATTCACTTTTATGTCATAGTGTACACTGTCGAAATTTGATTGTTTTGTCCATTTGTGATAATTGAATAAATTCACTTTTATGTCATAGTATACACTGTGGTATTTTGATATTTTTTCATTCACTTTGCCTTTTTGTGATAATTGAATAAATTCACTTTTATGTCATAGTATACACTGTCGAAATTTGATTGTTTTGTCCATTTTGACTTTTTGTGATAATTGAATTTATTCACTTTTATGTCATAGTATACATTGTCGTATTTCGATTTTTTTTTGTTGTCGATTTTGACTTTTTGTGATAATTGAAAAAATTCACTTGTATGTCCTTGTATACACTGTCGAAATTTGATTGTTTTGTTCATTTTGACTTTGTGGTAATTGAATAAATTCACTTTTATGTCATAGTATACACTGTCGAAATGTGATTGTTTTGTCCATTTTGACTTTTTGTGATAATTGAATAAATTCACTTTTATCTCATAGTATACACTGTCGAAATTTGATTGTTTTGTCCATTTTGCCTTTTTGTGATAATTGAATAAATTCAGTTTTATGTCATAGTATACACTGTCAAAATTTAATTGTTTTGTCCATTTGTGATAATTGAATAAATTCACTTTTATGTAATAGTATACACTGTGGTATTTTGATATTTTTTCATTCGCTTTGCCTTTTTGTGATAATTGAATAAATTCAGTTTTATGTCATAGTATACACTGTCGAAATTTGATTGTTTTGTCCATTTTGCCTTTG